>NC_084732.1:3006301-3073801 GCF_033978785.1 Entelurus aequoreus | reverse complement strand
AACAATGGAAAAATTAGCATAAGCTATTTATTGTTTTGATTGGTTTTACCCTTTAAAATCGTTTTTTAATCATATTTATTGTTAAATTGCTATTATATTTGGTTTTATGTTGATTTATTTTTTGTTTTTTGTTTTTATTCAGTCATTGGTGGAGCTGAGGATAATATTTGATTATTGTTTTTAATATTGTTGTGCGGCACTTTGGAAACATTTCGGTTGTTTAAAATGTGCTATACAAATAAAGTGGAATGGGAAAGGGACAAGCGGTAGAAAATGGATGGATGGATGGATTGGATTGGATAAACTGGGACGTTGACATTTGGAAATTTTTTTATTTTTAAATATTTAAAAAATTAAAAAAATTGAAAAAAAAATTGAAAAAAAATGTAAAAAATATATATATTTTTTTTTAAATAATTTTTTTTTTAATTAAAAAATAAATAAATAAATACAAATTTTAAAACATTAAAAAATAAATAAAAACAACTTTTAAAAAATTGAAAAAATTAAAACAAATTTAAAAAAAAAAAAAAAAAATTTAAAAAAAAAAAAAAAAAAAAAAAAATTAAAAAAAATTAAAAAATTAAAAAATAATAAAAATAATTAAAAATAATTAAAAATATATATATATTTAACATAACAAAAAATCAAATATATATATATATACATATAAGAAAGAAAATAAAACAAATAAAAATACAAAAAAATACAAAAATAAATAAATAAATAGTAATAATTTATTTTAGGAGCTCTAATTGAAAGTTCCTTTCCTCGGCTGTGTTTTAGTCAAAAAAACAGAATGTCAAACTTTAAAAGGTGTGATAAAATCTAAAAATGGCGACGTGACAATGCTGCTGACGTCCACACAGGGATACTTTCAGGGATTGGTAATTAGGAGTAATAATAGCACAAAGTATTTCCCCCGCGACGCCATTCGTCATCCTGATGAAAAAAAAAAAGGAGAGTCGGTGCAACGATTTCGCCGCATTGGCTGATGGATGAATTAACAGGCAGACTTTAATTTACTTCTCTGTTCCTCCGCCCCCGAAAAAAGGAATCTTCAATCAATTTCTTCGTTGTCGCCGCAATCCGGCAATCAGCGCGTGCAAGATGGCTCCTGATGCAGCACCTCCATTTAGGGAGCACGTGACACGAGTCAGAGGAGATGCATTACCATTAAAGCCATAGAGCACGCCAGGGAGAAGGTGGGGGGTTGACGGCGGCTCGCAGAGTGACACCTCTCCATCTGCGCAGCCGGCGCTAATTAGCGGTTTCACGTTGAAGAGCACCTGCCGCCGGATTAGCCGCGCTAGCTTTATTAGCCAGGTGTGAGCAACCTATCACGAGTTCAAAAAAAAGTAATTAGCATTAACGGAGCTTAACTTATGTTTACAGGCTTTCTAATTAGTGCATTGATAGCAACAGCTGTGGCTGTTGGGCGACCCTCCTGATGTAGGTTTATTTTCAAAATTCAATCAACCGCTACTGTAACCACGGTGTGGTCTCCGAAACTAATTGACAACCAAAGTCTGTAATTAGTGCCAAGTCAAAACACATTAACATTAACAGCTGTGGCTGTAGGCAACCTCCTGGGGTAGTTTTTTTGTTTTTGTTTTCCTCTATGTGACAGGAGCCATCTCCTATTTTTAAGGATACCCTGCGAAACCACAAGTCAAAGATTCTCTATGCGACAGGAGTGGTTCACTGTTTTAAAAAATAAAACAATGTAGTCAAAGATCTTATATGATGGAATGATTCTGCTGTTTTTAAAGAACTACTGCAACAAATTATTCAAAGATCATATGTACACAACAGGAGCCATCTCCTATTATTAAGGATACCCTGCAAAACCACGAGTCAAAGATTCTCTATGCGACAGGAGTGGTCCGCTGTTTTGAAAAAATAAAACAATTTAGTCAAAGATCCTATATGATGGAAGAACTCTGCTGTTTTTAAAGACCTACTGCAACAAACTATTCAAAGATCCTCTATGTGACAGGAGCTATCTCCTGTTTTTAAGGATGCCCTGCAAAACCATGAGTCAAAGATTGTCTATGCGACAGGAGTGGTCCGCTGTTTAAAAAAAAAAAAAAAAAAAAAATTGTCAAAGATCCTCTATATAATGAGAGGAGGCTGCGGTTTTTAAAGAACTACTGCAACAAACTATTCAAAGATCCTATATATAACAGGACCCATCTCCTATTGTTAAGGATACCCTGCA
This sequence comes from Entelurus aequoreus, assembly GCF_033978785.1. NCBI lineage: Eukaryota > Metazoa > Chordata > Actinopteri > Syngnathiformes > Syngnathidae > Entelurus > Entelurus aequoreus. Next base: position 3,071,580 of record NC_084732.1, on the reverse strand, counting down.
AAACCAGAAGTCAAAGATTCTCTATACGACAGGAGTGGTCCGTTGTTTTTAAAAAAATGAAAACATTTAGTCAAAGATCCTCTATATGATGGAAGGACTCTGCTGTTTTTAAAGAACTACTGCAAAAAACTATTCAAAGATCCTCTATGTGACAGGAGCCATCTCCTATTTTTAAGGATACCCTGCAAAACCATGAGTCAAAGATTCTCTATACGACAGGAGTGGTCCGCTGTTTTGAAAAAATAAAACAATTTAGTCAAAGATCCTCTATATGATGGAAGAAATCTGCTGTTTTTAAAGACCTACTGCAACAAACTATTCAAAGATCCTCTATGTGACAGGAGCCATCTCCTGTTTTTGAGGATACCCTGCAAAATCATGAGTCAAAGATTGTTTATGCGACAGTAGTGGTCCGCTGTTTAAAAAAAAAAAAGGGTTTTTTTTTGTCAAAGCTCCTCTGTATGATGGAAGGACTCTGCTGTTTTTAAAGAACTACTGCAACAAACTATTCAAAGATCCTCTATATAACAGGACTCATCTCCTGTTTTTAAGTATACCCTGCAAAACCATGAGTCAAAGATTGTCTATGCGACAGGAGTGGTCCAAAAATAAAAATATGTAGTCAAAGATCCTCTAAATGATGGAAGGATTCTTCTGTTTTGAAAGAACTACTGCAAAAAACTCAAAGCCCTATTCAAAGATCCTCTATATGACAGGACTTCTCTGCTGTTTTAAGGATATCTTGCAAAACCACAAGTCAAAGATTCCTTATGTGACAGGAGTGGTTCACTGTTTTAAAAAAATACAGATATGTAGTCAAAGATCCTCTATATGATAGAAAGTGTAGTCTTTTTTCAAAAGACCTACTGCAAAAATTTCCAAGCCCTTTTCAAAGATCCTCAATATGACAGTACTTATCTCCTGTTTTTAAGGATATCTTGTAAAACCACGAGTCAAAGATTCTCTAAGCGACAGGAGTGGTCCGCTGTTTAAAAATAAAAACAATTAGTCAAAGATCCTCTATATGATGGAAGGATTCTGCTGGTTTTTAAAGAACTACTGCAAAAAACTATTCAAAGATCCTCTATATAGCAGGACCCATCTCCTGTTTTTAAGGATACGCTGCAAAACCATGAGTCAAAGATTCTCTATGTGCTACGCTGTTTAAAAAATAAATAAAACAATTGTCAAAGATCCTCTATATAATGGAGGGATTCTGCTGTTTTTAAAAAACAACTGCAAAAAACTCAAAGCTCTATTCAAAGATCCTCTATATGACAGTACTTCTCTCCCGTTTTTAAGGATATCTTGCAAAACCAAGAGTCAAAGATTCTCTATGTGACAGGAGTGGTTCACTGTTTTAAAAAAATACAAATGTGCAGTCAAAGATCTTCTATATGATAGAAAAATGATTCTGTTTTTAAAGAACTATTGCAAAAATTGCAAAGCCCTATTCAAAGATCCTCTATATGACAAGTTTTTTTGTTTTTATTCAGTCATTTGTGGAGCTGAGGATAGTATTTGATTATTGTTTTTAATATTAGTTTTGCGGCACTTTGGAAACATTTTGGTTGTTTAAAATGTGCTATACAAATAAAGTGGATTGGAAAGGGACAAGCGGTAGAAAAATGGATGTATTGGATCGGATGAACTGGGATGTTGACATTTTGATTTTTTTTTTTTAATATTTAAAAAAATAAAAAAATAAAAAAATTAAAAAAAATAAATAAAACATTTAAAAATAAAAAAATAAAAATAAAAAAAATAAATAAATAAATAAATAAATAAAATAATTACAAAAAAAATTAAAAAAATAAAAAATAAAAAGACATTTAAAAAAAAAAAAAAAAAAGATTTTTTATTTTTTTTAATTAAAAAAAAAAAGATTTTTAAAAAAACATTTTTAAAAATAAAATAATTTTTTAAATTTTTAAATTTTTAAATTTTTTTATTTTTAAAAAAGTTTTTTTTATTTTTTAAATGTTTTAAATTTGTAATTTTAATTTTTAATTTTTTATTTTTTAAATACTTAAAAAAAATCCAAAATTAAATAAAATTAAAAAAAAAAAACATTTAAAAATTTAAAAAATATATAATAATAATGAATAATAAAAAAAATTAAAATTAAAAAATATATTAAAAAATAATAAAAAAAATATTTAACATTAAAAAAATAAAATATATATACATATAAGAAATACAATAAAATAAAATAAAATAAAAAAAATTTAAAAAATATAAAACAAAAATAAATAAAACAATTGTCAAAGATCCTCCATATGATGGAGGGATTCTGCTGTTTTTAAAAAACAACTGCAAAAAACATGACTCCTCTCCTGTTTTAGGGATACCAGTGCTCCGCTGGATTTTACGTTAATTCGGTGCCAAAAAAGTACCAGAGGAGGTACCATCTCTATTCAGAAGTGTTCCGGGTTAGAGTTTGACCCTGGAACCGATCATTGCCAGCATTCTCTCTAAATATCTAGAACTATGTATTCTCTTCCTGGGATTTTGCCCGTGTTGTGTTTTACTATTATAAACACTAAATATGTGAATTTATATTTGTATAAAAGTTGTTTCTAAACACGAAAGACTAAAAAAAAAAAAAAAAAAAAAGTAAAAATGTGACAGGGAGAAAGTGTGTTAGTTAATTATTGCACTTTAAAGACACGCCCAGAGGAAAACTGACTTTTTATGCTAAAATGGAGCAGAGCAGAATTCCATGAATATTCTCAAACTGCTGCAAGAATGAAAGCTGCTGCTGCAAATGTCACACGGGTTGTGTTTCCATCACACACGCACACACACACACACACACACACACACACACACACACACACACACACACACACACACACACACACACACACACACACACACACACACACACACACACACACGCACACACACAAAGCGTCAACATTTATATGCATGGTGGATATTAATATTAATAAAAAAACAAAACCAAGTCTTACACAGATGCTAAACAGGTGTGACATTTGCAAAACAAAGAAGATTGTGTTTGTTTTAGATGGCGGCCGTTAAAGCGGAAATGTTGTCTTAGTGATGTCATCGACACGCTGATCCAACATTCAATTAATGACATGAAATTGTTACGATTCCTCCACTCATGATTTAATTTTGGTAAATTAAAACAAGCTGTGCCAAACAGCTGTGCTGTTTTTAAGGAATTCCTGCAAAACCACGAATCAAAGATTGTCTATGTGACAGGAGTGGTCCGCTGTTTAAAAAAAACAACCCAAAAACATGGTCAAAGATCCTCTATACGAAGACCTACTTCAAAAAACTAAAAATGCTAGTCAAAGATCCACAATATGACAGGACTGCTGTGCTGTTTTTAAGGGCTTCCTGCAAAACCACCAGTCAAAGATTATCTTTGCAACAGGGATGCTCTGCCTGTTTAAAAATTTTTAAAAAATTAAACAATATTTGCTATTTTTAAGGATATCCTGCAAAACCACAAGTCAAAGATTCTCTATGCGACAGGAGTCGCTTTTTAAAGACACAACAATTGTCAAAGATCCTCTATAAGATGGAAGGATTCTGCTGTTTTTAAAGACATACTGCAAAAAAACTAAAAATGCTAGTCAAAGATCCACACTATGACAGGACCGCTCTGCTGTTTTTTAAGGGCTCTCTGCAAAACCACAAGTCAAAGATTCTCTATGCGACAGGAGTGGCCTGCTGTTTATTTTCAAAAAAAAAAAACAGTCAAAGATCCTTTATTGTAACAGGACCTCTTTGCTGTTTTTAAGGATATCCTGCAAAACCCCAATCAAAGATTCTGTATGCGACAGGAGTGTTGCGCTGTTTTTTTTTAAGATAAAAAACATAGTCAAAGATCCTCTATAAAATGAAAAGATTCTGCGTTTTTTTTAAAGACCTACTGCAAAAAACAAAAAAATGCTAGTCAAAGATCCTCTACATGACAGGACCGCTCTGCTGTTTATAAGGGCTTCCTACAAAACCACAAGTCAAAGATTCTCTATGCGACAGGAGTGCTCTGCTGTTTATTTTCAAATAAAACAATATAGTCAAAGATCCTTTATGTGACAGGACCTCTTTGCTGTTTTTAAGGATATCCTGCAAAGCCACAAGTCAAAGATTCTCAATGCGACAGGAGTGTTTTGCAGTTTTTTTAAAGACACACAAATTGTCAAAGATCCTCTATAAGATGGAAGGATTCTGCTGTTTTTAAGGACCTACTGCAAAAAAAAATAAAAGTGCTAGTCAAAGATCCTCTGTATGATGGAAGGACTCTGCTGTTTTTAAATAACTACTGCAAAAAACTCAACACCCTATTCAAAGATCCTCTTTATGACAGGACCGCTCTGCTGTTATTAATGGCTTCCAACAAAACCACAAGTCAAAGATTCTCTATGCGACAGGAGTGTTGCACTGTTTTTTTTTAAGATAAAAAACATAGTCAAAGATCCTCTATAAGATGGAAGGATTCTGCCGTTTTTAAGGACCTACTGCAAACAAAATTAAAAGTGCTAGTCAAAGATCCTCTGTACGATGGAAGGACTCTGCTGTTTTTAAAGAACTACTGCAAAAAACTCAATACCCTATTCAAAGATCCTCTATATGACAGGACCGCTCTGTTGTTTTTAAGGATATCCCGCAAAACCAAAGTCAAAGATTCTCTATGCGACAGGAGTGTTGCGCTGTTTTTTTAAAGATAAAAAACATAGTCAAAGATCCTCTATAAGATGAAAGGATTCTGCGTTTTGTAAAGACCTACTGCAAAACAACTAAACATGCTAGTCAAAGATCTTCTACATAACAAGACCGCTCTGCTGTTATTAATGGCTTCCAACAAAACCACAAGTCAAAGATTATCTATGCGACAGGAGTGTTGCGCTGTTTTTTTTAAGATAAAAAACATAGTCAAAGATCCTCTATAAGTTGGAAGGATTCTGCTGTTTTTAAGGACCTACTGCAAACATTTTTTTAAAGTGCTAGTCAAAGATCCTCTATAAGATGGAAGGATTCTGCTGTTTTTAAGGACCTACTGCAAAAAAAATTAAAAGTGCTAGTTAAAGATCCTCTGTATGATGGAAGGACTCTGCTGTTTTTAAAAAACTACTGTAAAAAACTCAATATCCTATTCAAAGATCCTCTATATGACAGGACCGCTCTGTTGTTTTTAAGGATATCCCGCAAAACCACAAGTCAACGATTCTCTATGCGACAGGAGTCTTGTTTTTTTAAAGATAAAAAACATAGTCAAAGATCCTCTATAAGGTGAAAGGATTCTGCGTTTTTTAAAGACTTTCTGCAAAACAACTAAAAATGCTAGTCAAAGATCCACACTATGACAGGACCGCTCTGCTGTTTTTAAGGGCTTTCTAGAAAACCACCAGTCAAAGATTCTCTTTGCAACAGGGGTGCTCTGCTGTTTATTTTCAAATAAAACAATATAGTCAAAGATCCTTTATGTGACAGGACCTCTTTGCTGTTTTTAAGGATATCGTGCAAAACCAAAAGTCAAAGATTCTCTATGCGACAGGAGTGTTGCGCTGTTTTTTTTAAAGATAAAAAACATAGTCAAAGATCCTCTATAAGGTGAAAGGATTCTGCGTTTTTTAAAGACCGACTGCAAAACAACTAAACATGCTAGTCAAAGATCCTCTACATAACAAGACCGCTCTGCTGTTATTAATGGCTTCCTACAAAACCACAAGTCAAAGATTCTCTATGCGACAGGAGTGTTGCGCTGTTTTTTTTTAAGATAAAAAACATAGTCAAAGATCCTCTACATAACAAGACCGCTCTGCTGTTATTAATGGCTTCCAACAAAACCACAAGTTAAAGATTATCTATGCGACAGGAATGTTGCGCTGTTTTTTTAAAGATAAAAAACATAGTCAAAGATCCTCTATAAGTTGGAAGGATTCTGCTGTTTTTAAGGACCTACTGCAAAACATTTTTAAAGTGCTAGTCAAAAATCCTCTATAAGATGGAAGGATTCTGACATTTTTAAGGACCTACTGCAAACAAAATTAAAAGTGCTAGTCAAAGATCCTCTATATGATGGAAGGACTCTGCTGTTTTTAAAGAACTACTGCAAAAAAACTCAATATCCTATTCAAAGATCCTCTATATGACAGGACCGCTCTGTTGTTTTTAAGGATATCCCGCAAAACCAAAAGTCAACGATTCTCTATGCGACAGGATTGCTGCGCTGTTTAAAAAACATAGTCAAAGATCCTCTATAAGGTGAAAGGATTCTGCGTTTTTTAAAGACCTACTGCAAAACAACTAAACATGCTAGTCAAAGATCCTCTACATGACAAGACCGCTCTGCTGTTATTAATGGCTTCCTACAAAACCACAAGTCAAAGATTATCTATGCGACAGGAGTGTTGCGCTGTTTTTTTTTTTAAGATAAAAAACATAGTCAAAGATCCTCTATAAGTTGGAAGGATTCTGCTGTTTTTAAGGACCTACTGCAAACATTTTTTAAAGTGCTAGTCAAAGATCCTCTATAAGATGGAAGGATTCTGCCGTTTTTAAGGACCTACTGCAAACAAAAATAAAAGTGCTAGTCAAAGATCCTCTATATGATGGAAGGACTCTACTGTTTTTAAAGAACTACTGTAAAAAACTCCATACCCTATTCAAAGATCCTCTATACGACAGGACTGCTCTGTTGTTTTTAAGGATATCCCACAAAACCAAAAGTCAACGATTTTCTATGTGACAGGAGTCTTGTTTTTTTAAAGATAAAAAACATAGTCAAAGATCCTCTATAAGGTGAAAGGATTCTGCGTTTTTTAAAGACCGACTGCAAAACAACTAAACATGCTAGTCAAAGATCCTCTACATGACAAGACCGCTCTGCTGTTATTAATGGCTTCCTACAAAACCACAAGTCAAAGATTCTCTATCCGGCAGGAGTGTTCCGCTGATTTTTTAAAGACATAAAATTAGTCAAAGATCCTCTATAAGATGGAAGGATTCTGCTGTTTTTAAAGACCGACTGCAAAACAACTAAACATGCTAGTCAAAGATCCTCTACATGACAAGACCGCTCTGCTGTTATTAATGGCTTCCTACAAAACCACAAGTCAAAGACTCTCTATGCGACAGGAGTGTTGCGCTGTTTTTTTTAAAGATAAAAAACATAGTCAAAGATCCTCTATAAGTTGGAAGGATTCTGCTGTTTTTAAGGACCTACTGCAAAAATTTGTTAAAGTGCTAGTCAAAGATCCTCTATAAGATGGAAGGACTCTGCTGTTTTTAAAGAACTACTGCAACAAATTCAATACCCTATTCAAAGATCCTCTATATGACAGGAACGCTCTGTTGTTTTTAAGGATATCCCGCAAAACCACAAGTCAAAGATTCTCTATGTGACAGGAGTGTTGCGCTGTTTTTTTAAAGATAAAAAACATAGTCAGAGATCCTCTATAAGATGAAATGATTCTGCGTTTTTTAAAGACCTACTGCAAAACAACTAAACATGCTAGTCAAAGATCCTCTATATGGCAGGACCGCTCTGTTGTTTTTATGGATATCCCGCAAAACCAAAAGTCAACGATTCTCTATGCGACAGGAGTGTTGCGCTTTTTTTTTTAAAGATAAAAAACATAGTCAAAGATCCTCTATAAGATGAAAGGATTCTGCGTTTTTTAAAGACCGACTGCAAAACTACTAAACATGCTAGTCAAAGATCCTCTATAAGATGAAAGGATTCTGCGTTTTTTAAAGACCGACTGCAAAACAACTAAACATGCTAGTCAAAGATCCTCTATAAGATGAAAGGATTCTGCGTTTTTTAAAGACTTACTGCAAAACAACTAAACATGCTAGTCAAAGATCCTCTATATAACAAGACCGCTCTGCTGTTATTAATGGCTTCCTACAAAACCACAAGTCAAAGATTCTCTATGCGACAGGAGTGTTGCGCTGTTTTTTTTAAAGATAAAAAACATAGTCAAAGATCCTCTATAAGTTGGAAGGATTCTGCTGTTTTCAAGGACCTGCTGCAAACATTTTTTAAAGTGCTAGTCAAAGATCCTCTATAAGATGGAAGGATTCTGCTGTTTTTAAAGACCTACTGCAAAAAAAAATTAAAAGTGCTAGTCAAAGATCCTCTATATGATGGAAGGACTCTGCTGTTTTTAAAGAACTACTGCAAAAAACTCAACATTCTATTCAAAGATCCTCTATATGACAGGACCGCTCTGTTGTTTTTAAGGATATCCCGCAAAACCACAAGTCAAAGATTCTCTATCCGGCAGGAGTGTTCCGCTGATTTTTTAAAGACATAAAATTAGTCAAAGATCCTCTATAAGGTGGAAGGATTCTGCTGTTTTTAAGGACCTACTGCAAAAAAGTGCTCGTCAAAGATCCTCTATATGATGGAAGGACTCTATTGTTTTTAAACAACGACTGCAAAAAACTCAAAGCCCTATTTTAAGATGACAGGACTTCGCTGCACTTTTTAAGGATATCCTGCAAAACCACCAGTCAAAGATTCTCTATGCGACAAGAGTGTTCCGCTGTTTAAGATTTAAAAAAAAAATAGTCAAAGATCCTCTATAAGATGGAAGAATTATGCTGTCTATAAAGACCTACTGCAAAAAACTACAAGCGCGAGTCAAAGATCCTCCATATGACAGAGACGCTCTAGGAAAATGGTTGTTTAAAGAGTCTCTAAATGACGAAAGGCTCCTGCTGTCAAAAGAATCAAAGATCCTTTCTACGACAAAGGTGTTGTGTCACAGGTTATGTTTTCAAAGGAGTGTTATGTGAAGTGTTGATCCTTGAGGACTTGTAAGAGAGTGTGCCATGTTTTTTTTTTCTAAGACCGCTTGCAACAGCGGCTCCGACGCGACTGCAGGGGCCCCTGGGGGCCACACGGGGGCCCTGAGAGAGAGCAGGGATGAAAGGAGGCGGGATAAACGTCATCCTGCTATCAGCGCTGACGGTCAACTGGCGGCATTGATGATGAGTGTTTACCAAAGATCACAGTGCCTTTTTTTTTAACGCCGACATCTCACTCCTGCTCTTATGTGAGTCACGACGACAACAAAGACGCGGAGCTTTTTTCCCGCAGAGAGATTATCTATTCGCTTATAACATCCTATTTACAATTATATCTACCTGGGTAGCCATTTTTGTATTTTTTTTTTACCAGGATGAAAATTATGTGGGAAAAAAAATGTGAGAGTAACAAATAAATAAAAGAAACTTTAAAAAAAATAGGTCAAACAAAAAAGTTGATAAATAAATGAAACAATGAGTAAAATAAAATTATTTGTCAGATTTTATATAAGGATATGTAATGTGTTTTATATACCCACTGCAAGTGTATATATATATATACATATATATATATATATATATATATATATATATATATATATATATATATATATATATATATATATATATATATATAGATAGATATCTATATATATATATATATATCTATCTATATCTATATATATATATATCTATATATATATATATAGATATAGATAGATATATATATATATAGATATAGATATCTATATATATATATATATATATATATATATATATATATATATATATATATATATATATATATATATATATATATATATAGATATATATATATATATATAGATATATATCTATATATCTATATATCTATATATATATATATATATATATATATATATATATATATATATATATATATATATATATATATATATATATATATATATATATATATAGATATATATCTATATATATATATATATATATATATATATATATATATATATATATATATCTATATATATATATATATATATATATATATATATATATATATATATATATATATATGTATATATATATATAGATATATATATATATATATATATATATATATATATATATATATATATATATATATATATATATATATATATATATATATACAGCATGTTGTTTCAACGTTATGTTTGTGTTGTAGAATATTGGTTGGGAAATGACCAAAATTCAATGGTCAAATCTACTTCAGAACCCAACATTGATTAAAGGTTGTCAAAAAACATGTTGTTTCAACGTTGTGTTTGTGTTGTAGAAAATTGGTTGGGAAACTACCAACATTCAATGGTCAAATCAACGTCACAACCTGACATTGATTAAACGTCAACAAACATGTTGTTTCAACATTGTATTTGTGTTGTAGAATATTGTTTGGGAAATGACCAAAATTCAATGGTCAAATCAATGTCAGCACCCAACATTGATTAAACGTCGTCAAAAAACAACGTTATGTTTGTGTTGTAGGAGATTTGTTAGGGAATGACCACATTTCAATGGTCGAATCAACATCACAACCTGACATTGAATCACTGTCAACAAGAATGTTGTTTCAACGTATTTCTGTAGTAGAATATTGACTAGGAAATGACCATAATTCAATGATCTAATCAACGTCACAAGCTGACATTGAATAAACGTCGCCAGAAAGCATGTTGTTTTAACGTTGTATTTCTGTTGTAGAATATTGGTTGGAAAATGACCAAAATGATAAGGTTAAATCAATGTCAGAATCCAACATTGATTAAACGTCGTCAAACAGCATGTTGTTTTAACGTTATGTTTGTGTTGTAGAAGATTTGTGAGGGAACGACCAAATTTCAATGGTCGAATCAACGTCACAACCTGACATTCAATAAACATCAAACAGTATGTTGTTTCAACGTTGTATTTGTGTTGTAGAATATCGGTTGGGAAATTACCAAAATTCAATGGTCAAACCAACGTCACAACCTGACATTGAATAAACGTCAACAAGCATGTTGTTTCAACGTTGTATTTGTGTTGTAGAAAATTGGTTGGGAAATGACCAAAATGATATGGTCAAATCAATGTCAGAACCCAACATTGATTAAACGTCATCAAACAGCATGTTGTTTTAACCTTATGTTTGTGTTGTAGAGGATTTGTGAGGGAACGACCAACATTCAATGGTCAAACCAACGTCACAACCTGACATTGATTAAACGTCAACAAGAATGGGGTTGCAACGTTGTATTTGTGTTGTAGAATATTGGTTCGGAAATTACCAAATTTCAATGGTCAAACCAACGTCACAACCTGACATTAAATAAACATCGTCAACAAGTCTGTTGTTCCAACGTTGTATTTGTGTTGTAGAACATTGTTTGGGAAATGACCAACATTTTATGGTCAAACCAATGTCAGCACCCAACATTGATTAAACGTCGTTAAAAAACATGTTGTTTTAACGTTATGTTTGTGTTGTAGGAGATTTGTTAGGGAATGACCACATTTCAATGGTCGAATCAATGTCACAACCTGACATTGAATCACTGTTAACAAGCATGTTGTTTTAACATATTTCTGTAGTAGAATATTGACTAGGAAATGACCATAATTCAATGGTCAAACCAACGTCACACGCTGACATTGAATACACGTCGCCAAAAAGCATGTTGTTTCAACGTTGTATTTCTGTTGTAGAATATTGGTTGACAAATGACCACATTTCAATGGTCAAACCAACGTCATAACCTGACATTGATTAAACGTCAACAAGAATGTTGTTTCAACGTTGTATTTGTGTTGTAGCATATTAGTTGGGAAATGACTAAAATCCAATGGTCAAATCAACGTCACAACCTGACATTGAATAAACGTCAACAAGCATGTTGTTTTAACATATTTCTGTTGTAGAATATTAGTTAGGAAATGACCAAAATTCAATGGTCAAACCAACGTCACAACCTGACATTGAATCACTGTCAACAAGCATGTTGTTTTAACGTATTTCTGTTGTAGAATATTGGTTAGGAAATTACCAAAATTCAATCATCTGAACAACGTCACAAGCTGACATTGAATAAACGTCGCCAAAAAGCATGTGGTTTCAACGTTGTATTTCTGCTGTAGAATATTGGTTGACGAATGACCAAATTTCAATGGTCAAACCAACGTCACAAACTGACATTGAATAAACGTCAACAAGAATGTTGTTTCAACGTTGTATTTGTGTTGTAGCATATTGGTTGGGAAATGACTACAATCCAATGGTCGAATCAACGTCACATCCTGACATTGAATAAACGTCAACAAGCATGGGGTTTCAACGTTGTATTTGTGTTGAAGCATATTGGTTGACAAATGACCAAATTTCAATGGTCAAACCAACGTCATAACCTGACATTGAATAAACGTCAACAAGCATGTTGTTTCAACGTTGTATTTGTGTTGTAGAATATTGGTTCGGAAATGACCAAAATTCAATGGTCAAATCAACGTCACAACCTGACATTGAATAAACGTCAACAAGCATGTTGTTTCAACGTTGTATTTGTGTTGTAGAATATTGGTTGGGAAATGACCAAAATTCAATGGTAAAATCAACGTCACAACCTGACATTAAATAAACGTCAACAAGCATATTGTTTCAACGTTGTATTTGTGTTGTAGAATATTGGTTGGGAAATGACCAAAATGATATGGTCAAATCAATGTCAGCACCCAACTTTGATTAAACGTCGTCAAAACGCATGTTGTTTTAACGTTATGTTTGTGTTGTACAAGATTTGTGAGGGAACGACCAAATTTCAATGGTCAAACCAACGACATTCAATAAACATCAAAAAGTATGTTGTTTCAACGTTGTATTTGTGTTGTAGAATATTGTTTGGGAAATTACCCTAATTCAATGGTCTATTCAACGTCACACGCTGACATTGAATAAACGTCGTCAAAAAGCATGTTGTTTCAACGTTGTATTTCTGTTGTAGAATATTGGTTGACAAATGACCAAATTGCAATGGTCAAACCAACGTCATAACCTGACATTGATTAAACGTCAACAAGAATGTTGTTTCAACGTTGTATTTGTGTTGTAGCATATTGGTCGGGAAATGACTACAATCCAATGGTCAAATCAACGTCACAACCTGACATTGAATCACTGTCAACAAGCATGTTGTTTTAACGTATTTCTGTTGTAGAATATTGGTTAGGAAATTACCAAAATTCAATCATCTGAACAACGTCACAAGCTGACATTGAATAAACGTCGCCAAAAAGCATGTTGTTTCAACGTTGTATTTTTGCTGTAGAATATTGGTTGACAAATGACCACATTTCAATGGTCAAACCAACGTCATAACCTGACATTGAATAAACGTCAACAAGAATGTTGTTTCAACGTTGTATTTGTGTTGTAGCATATTGGTTGGGAAATGACTAAAATCCAATGGTCGAATCAACGTCACATCCTGACATTGAATCACTGTCAACAAGCATGTTGTTTTAACATATTTCTGTTGTAGAATATTAGTTAGGAAAAGACCAAAATTCAATGGTCAAACCAACGTCATAACCTGACATTGAATCACTGTCAACAAGAATGTTGTTTTAACGTATTTCTGTTGTAGAATATTAGTTAGGAAATGACCAAAATTCAATGGTCAACCAACGTCATAACCTGACATTGAATCACTGTCAACAAGCATGTTGTTTTAACATATTTCTGTTGTAGAATATTGACTAGGAAATGACCAAAATTCAATGGTCAAACCAACGTCATAACCTGACATTGAATCACTGTCAACAAGCATGTTGTTTTAACGTATTTCTGTTGTAGAATATTGGTTAGGAAATGACCAAAATTCAATGGTCAAACCAACGTCATAACCTGACATTGAATCACTGTCAACAAGCATGTTGTTTTAACATATTTCTGTTGTAGAATATTAGTTAGGAAATGACCAAAATTCAATGGTCAAACAAACCAACGTCACAACCTGACATTGAATCACTGTCAACAAGCATGTTGTTTTAACGTATTTCTGTAGTAGAATATTGACTAGCAAATGACCACAATTCAATGGTCTAATCAACGTCACACGCTGACATTGAATAAACGTCGCCAAAAAGCATGTTGTTTCAACGTTGTATTTTTGCTGTAGAATATTGGTTGACAAATGACCACATTTCAATGGTCAAACCAACGTCATAACCTGACATTGAATAAACGTCAACAAGAATGTTGTTTCAACGTTGTATTTGTGTTGTAGCATATTGGTTGGGAAATGACTAAAATCCAATGGTCAAATCAACGTCACAACCTGACATTGAATAAACGTCAACAAGCATGTTGTTTCAACGTTGTATTTGTGTTGTAGAATATTGGTTCGGAAATGACCAAAATTAAATGGTCAAATCAACGTCATAACCTGACATTGAATCATTGTCAACAAGCATGTTGTTTTAACGTATTTCTGTTGTAGAATATTAGTTAGGAAATGACCAAAATTCAATGGTCAAACCAACGTCATAACCTGACATTGAATCACTGTCAACAAGCATGTTGTTTTAACGTATTTCTGTTGTAGAATATTGGTTAGGAATTGACCAAAATTCAATGGTCAAACCAACGTCATAACCTGACATTGAATCACTGTCAACAAGCATGTTGTTTTAACGTATTTCTGTTGTAGAATATTGGTTAGGAAATGACCAAAATTCAATCATCTGAACAACGTCACAAGCTGACATTGAATAAACGTCGCCAACAAGCATGTTGTTTCAACGTTGTATTTTTGCTGTAGAATATTGGTTGACAAATGACCACATTTCAATGGTCAAACCAACGTCATAACCTGACATTGAATAAACGTCAACAAGAATGTTGTTTCAACGTTGTATTTGTGTTGTAGCATATTGGTTGGGAAATGACTAAAATCCAATGGTCAAATCAACGTCACAACCTGACATTGAATAAACGTCAACAAGCATGTTGTTTTAACGTATTTCTGTTGTAGAATATTAGTTAGGAAATGACCAAAATTCAATGGTCAAATCAACGTGACAACCTGACATTGAATCACTGTCAACAAGCATGTTGTTTTAACATATTTCTGTTGTAGAATATTAGTTAGGAAATGACCAAAATTCAATGGTCAAACCAACGTCATAACCTGACATTGAATCACTGTCAACAAGCATGTTGTTTAAACGTATTTCTGTTGTAGAATATTGGTTAGGAAATGACCAAAATTCAATGGTCAAACCAACGTCACAACCTGACATTGAATCACTGTCAACAAGCATGTTGTTTTAACGTATTTCTGTAGTAGAATATTGACTAGGAAATGACCAAAATTCAATGGTCTAATCAACGTCACACGCTGACATTGAATAAACGTCGTCAAAAAGCATGTTGTTTTAACGTTGTATTTGTGTTGTAGAATATTGGTTGACAAATGACCACATTTCAATGGTCAAACCCACGTCATAACCTGACATTGATTAAACGTCAACAAGAATGTTGTTTCAACGTTGTATTTGTGTTGTAGCATATTAGTTGGGAAATTACTAAAATCCAATGGTCAAATCAATGTCAGCACCCAAAATTGATTAAACGTCGTCAAAAAACAACGTTATGTTTGTGTTGTAGGAGATTTGTTAGGGAATGACCACATTTCAATGGTCAAATCAACATCACAACCTGACATTGAATCACTGTCAACAAGCATGTTGTTTCAACGTATTTCTGTTGTAGAATATTGGTTAGGAAATTACCAACATTCAATGGTCTAAACAACGTCACAAGCTGACATTGAATAAACGTCGTCAAAAAGCATGTTGTTTTAATGTTGTATTTCTGTTGTAGAATATTGGTTGACAAATGACCAAATTTCAATGGTCAAATCAACGTCACAACCTGACATTAAATGAACGTCAACAAGCATGTTGTTTCAACGTTGTATTTGTGTTGTAGCATATTGGTTGGGAAATGACTAAAATCCAATGGTCGAATCAACGTCACAACCTGACATTGAATAAACGTCAACAACCGTGTTGTTTCAACGTTATGTTTGAGTTGTTCAACGTCAAGACCTAATTCAACAAGTTCTCAACGTTGTTCCAATGTCTGGTGCCTGCCGGGTGTCTGCCAGCGCAGTATGGCGGGCACCGACAAAAACATTGAAAACCTGCATTTCTGTTAGTGGTTCACACACCCTGACAGTTGACAAAATGAATGGAAGCGCCCGTAAGTACTGTTGTTCAAAGAGTGGGAACGCTCTGACGTAGGTGGCGTCCATGGAGGACACGAAGGCGGAGTGACTCACCCTACTCGACAATACACAACCGGTGTTTGCCGAACACAAATAGCCCACATCAAATAGAAGCAAAAGGTAACTAAAAGCAGTGGAGAGGAGGATGAAGGTGATGAGGTGGGGAAGGCTTTGAGTCTGTGATGTCTGCGGAGATGCAGAGGCAAGAGATGGAGCCCAGGGGCGGCCGAATGGTCTCACTTGGGAGGAGGCAGCGCACCAGAGGACTAGTACATGTGGACTGAGTGAACAACTACAATAGTCAGTTAAAGGAACAGACCCATCAAGGCCAAAGACAGAACAACATTGTCTACGAGCACTGGGGCTTACTTCATGAAATGTAATAAACACGGTCAGTAACGTGGTGGTGGTGTGCACCGTATAGAACCTGCAGGTGCATCGGACACAGAGTTATGACAGTTTGATGCTCGTTATCCTGATACTGTTGTCCAATGCCCTGGCTTTGCCGCGACGCTCCTCTCAGTCACATTTACAAAACCTCGAAAGCTTCGTTATTTAGCGTCTTGAACTGGACTACCATGCCTGAGTCCAGTTTGACAGCAATCAGGTCAACACACGAGGACGAGTCCTTTGATGTTTGAGCACTAGGAATGACCAAAAAAAAGCTCAAAATCTTGGCCTCCAAAAAAAATCTCCTCTTTGTATGGTCTACTAAAGCCCTCAGGAGCATGGTGCATTTGTGTTGTAGAATATTGGTTGGGAAATAACCAAATTTCAATGGCGAAATCAACGTCACAACCTGACCTTGATTAAACATTGTCAACACGCATGTTGTATTTGTGTTGTGGAATATTGGTTGGGAAATGACAACATTTCAATGGTCATATCAACGTCACAACCCAGCATTGATTAAATGTTGTCAACAAGCATGTTTTAATGTTGTATTTGTGTTGTAAAATATTGGTTGGGAAATGACCATTTTTCAACTGTCAAATCAACGTCAGAACCCAACATTGATTAAAGGTTGTCAAAAAGCATGTTGCTTAAACGTTGTATTTGTGTTGTGGAATATTGGTTGGGAAATGACAACATTTCAATCGTCAAATCAACGTCAGAACCCAACATTGAATAAACGTTGTCAACAAGCATGTTGTTTCAACGTTGTATTTGTGTTGTGGAATATTGGTTGGGAAATGACAACATTTCAATCGTCAAATCAACGTCAGAACCCAACATTGAATAAACGTTGTCAACAAGCCTGTTGTTTCAACGTTGTATTTGTGTTGTGGAATATTGGTTAGGAAATGACCAAATTTCAACTGTCATATCAACGTCACAACCCAGCATTGATTAAATGTTGTCAACAAGCATGTTTTAATGTTGTATTTGTGTTGTAAAATATTGGTTGGGAAATGACCATTTTTCAACTGTCAAATCAACGTCAGAACCCAACATTGATTAAAGGTTGTCAAAAAGCATGTTGCTTAAACGTTGTATTTGTGTTGTAGAATATTGGTTGGGAAATGACAACATTTCAATCGTCAAATCAACGTCAGAACCCAACATTGAATAAACGTTGTCAACAAGCCTGTTGTTTCAACGTTGTATTTGTGTTGTGGAATATTGGTTGGGAAATGATTAAATTTCAATGGTCAAATCAACGTCAGAACCCAACATTGAATAAACGTTGTCAACAAGCATGTTTTTTCAACGTTGTATTTGTGTTGTAGAATATTGGTTGGGAAATGATTACATTTCAATGTTCAAATCAACGTCAGAACCCAACATTGAATAAAAGTTGTCAACAAGCCTGTTGTTTCAACGTTGTATTTGTGTTGTAGTATATTGGTTGGGAAATGACTAAATTTCAATGGTCAAATCAATGTCACAACCTGACATTTAATAAACGTCGTCAACGAGCATGTTGTTTCAACGTTTTATTTGTGTTGTAGAATATTGGTTGGGAAATGACCAAAATTCAACGATCAAATCAACGTCACAACCTGACATTGAATAAACGTTGTCAACGAGCATGTTGTTTCAACGTTGTATTTGTGTTGTAGAATATTGGTTCGGAAATGACCAACATTCAATGGTCAAATCAACGTCAGAACCTGACATTGAAAAAACCTTGTCAACAAGCCTGTTGTTTCAACGTTATGTTGGTGTTGTAGAATATTGGTTGGGAAATGACCAAATCAACATCAGAACCTAACATTGATTAAACGTTGTCAAAAAGTATGTTTTAATGTTGTATTTATTTTGTAGTATATTGGTTGGGAAATCACCAAATTTCAAAGGTCAAATCAACGTCAGAACCCAACATTGAACAAATGTTGTCAACGAGCATGTTGTTTCAACGTTATGTTGGAGTTGTAGAGTATTGGTTGGGAAATGACCATTTTTCAACTGTCAAATCAACGTCAGAACCCAACATTGATTAAACGTCAAAAACTAGTTGTATTTGTGTTGTAAAATATTGGTTGGGAAATGACCATTTTTCAACTGTCAAATCAACGTCAGAACCCAACATTGATTAAAGGTTGTCAAAAAGCATGTTGCTTAAACGTTGTATTTGTGTTGTGGAATATTGGTTGGGAAATGACAACATTTCAATCGTCAAATCAACGTCAGAACCCAACATTGAATAAACGTTGTCAACAAGCATGTTGTTTCAACGTTGTATTTGTGTTGTGGAATATTGGTTGGGAAATGACAACATTTCAATCGTCAAATCAACGTCAGAACCCAACATTGAATAAACGTTGTCAACAAGCCTGTTGTTTCAACGTTGTATTTGTGTTGTGGAATATTGGTTAGGAAATTACCAAATTTCAACTGTCATATCAACGTCACAACCCAGCATTGATTAAATGTTGTCAACAAGCATGTTTTAATGTTGTATTTGTGTTGTAAAATATTGGTTGGGAAATGACCATTTTTCAACTGTCAAATCAACGTCAGAACTCAACATTGATTAAAGGTTGTCAAAAAGCATGTTGCTTAAACGTTGTATTTGTGTTGTGGAATATTGGTTGGGAAATGACAACATTTCAATCGTCAAATCAACGTCAGAACCCAACATTGAATAAACGTTGTCAACAAGCATGTTGTTTCAACGTTGTATTTGTGTTGTGGAATATTGGTTGGGAAATGACAACATTTCAATCGTCAAATCAACGTCAGAACCCAACATTGAATAAACGTTGTCAACAAGCCTGTTGTTTCAACGTTGTATTTGTGTTGTGGAATATTGGTTAGGAAATGACCAAATTTCAACGGTCATATCAACGTCACAACCCAGCATTGATTAAATGTTGTCAACAAGCATGTTTTAATGTTGTATTTGTGTTGTAAAATATTGGTTGGGAAATGACCATTTTTCAACTGTCAAATCAGCGTCAGAACCCAACATTGATTAAAGGTTGTCAAAAAGCATGTTGCTTAAACGTTGTATTTGTGTTGTAGAATATTGGTTGGGAAATGACAACATTTCAATCGTCAAATCAACGTCAGAACCCAACATTGAATAAACGTTGTCAACAAGCCTGTTGTTTCAACGTTGTATTTGTGTTGTGGAATATTGGTTGGGAAATGATTAAATTTCAATGGTCAAATCAACGTCAGAACCCAACATTGAATAAACGTTGTCAACAAGCATGTTTTTTCAACCTTGTATTTGTGTTGTAGAATATTGGTTGGGAAATGATTACATTTCAATGTTCAAATCAACGTCAGAACCCAACATTGAATAAAAGTTGTCAACAAGCCTGTTGTTTCAACGTTGTATTTGTGTTGTAGTATATTGGTTGGGAAATGACTAAATTTCAATGGTCAAATCAATGTCACAACCTGACATTGAATAAACGTCGTCAACGAGCATGTTGTTTCAACGTTTTATTTGTGTTGTAGAATATTGGTTGGGAAATGACCAAAATTCAACGATCAAATCAACGTCACAACCTGACATTGAATAAACGTTGTCAACGAGCATGTTGTTTCAACGTTGTATTTGTGTTGTAGAATATTGGTTCGGAAATGACCAACATTCAATGGTCAAATCAACGTCAGAACCTGACATTGAAAAAACCTTGTCAACAAGCCTGTTGTTTCAACGTTATGTTGGTGTTGTAGAATATTGGTTGGGAAATGACCAAATCAACATCAGAACCTAACATTGATTAAACGTTGTCAAAAAGTATGTTTTAATGTTGTATTTATTTTGTAGTATATTGGTTGGGAAATCACCAAATTTCAAAGGTCAAATCAACGTCAGAACCCAACATTGAACAAATGTTGTCAACGAGCATGTTGTTTCAACGTTATGTTGGAGTTGTAGAGTATTGGTTGGGAAATGACCATTTTTCAACTGTCAAATCAACGTCAGAACCCAACATTGATTAAACGTCAAAAACTAGTTGTATTTGTGTTGTAGAATATTGGTTGGGAAATGACTAAAATTCAATGGTCAAATCAAGGTCAGAATCCAACATTGATTAAACGTTGTCACAAAGCACGTTGCATTTGTGTTGTAGAATATCTGTTGGGAAATGACCACATTTTAATAGAAAAATCAACGTCACAACCTGACATTGAATAAATGTTGTCAACAAGCATGTTGTTTCAACGTTGTATTTGTGTTGTAGAATATTGGTTGGGAAATGACCAAATTTCAATGGTCAAATCAACATCAGAACCCAACATTGAATAAATGTTGTCAAAAAGCATGTTGTTTCAATGTTGTATTTGTGTTGTAGTATATTGATTGGGAAATGACCAAAATTCAACGATCAAATCAACGTCAGAACCCAACATTGAATAAACGTTGTCAACGAGCATGTTGTTTCAACGTTGTATTTGTGTTGTAGAATATTGGTTGGGAAATGATCAAATTTCAACGGTCAACTCAACGTCAGAACCCAGCATTGATTAAACGTCAAAAACATGTTGTATTTGTGTTGTAGAATATTGGTTAGGAAATGACCAAAATCTCAATGGTCAAATCAACGTCACAACCCAGCATTGATTAGACGTTGTCAACAAGCATGTTTTAATGTTGTATTTGTGTTGTAAAATATTGGTTGGGAACTTACCATTTTTCAACCGTCAAATCAACGTCAGAACCCAACATTGATTAAACGTCAAAAACATGTTGTATTTGTGTTGTAGAATATTGGTTGGGAAATGACCAAATTTCAATGGTCAAATCAACGTCAGAACCCAACATTGATTAAACGTTGTCAAAAAGCACGTTGCATTTGTGTTGTAGAATATTGGTTGGGAAATGACCAAATTTCAATGGCCAAATCATCGTCAGAACCTGACATTGAATAAACGTCAAAAATCATGTTGTTTAACGTTGTATAAAATTGGTTGGGAAATAACCACATTTTAAGAGAAAAATCAACCTCAAAACCTGACATTGAATAAATGTTTTCAACAAGCATGTTGTTTCAACGTTATGTTGGTGTTGTAGAAAATGGTTGGGGAATGACCAAATTTCAACGTCAGAACCCAACATTGATTAAATGTGGTCAAAAAACACTTTGTTTCAACGTTATGTTGGTGTTGTAGAATATTGGTAGGGGAAATGACTTAATTTCAACGTTCAACTCAACGTCAGAACCCAACATTGACCAAACGTCGTCAACCAGCATGTTTGAGTTGCTAACGTCAGGAACTAATCCAACAAGTTCTCAACGTTGTTTCCATGTCCCGTGCCAGCTGGGTTAGTGAATCTCACGCCACGGAATTAGAAATAAACGATTCCGTGTTGGACTCGGTGGTTCCGCGGCCTATCAAGGAGAACGCAGCTCGGAGTGAAAGGCGCCGCATGCTAATAGATGTAAACTATGCACCAGGGAAGCATTTCGCTCACATTTTCTTTGTGTTTTATGTCGTCAGGGAACTAATTGCGGCAGAAATTGAAGCCGTCTGATGTTTTTTGGGTTGTGTTTTTTTTACTCTCCTCTAAGCGCTCATCCCTGTCTAAAAGTGACAGTGGCAACGGCGCCCTGGTAAGCCGCCGCTGTAAACACAGAAGCTGGACTGAAATGTCAACAGAAAGCCCTTGGAAGGCCGCGGCGAGGCCTCGCTTTAATCCCGCCTCAAACAGCAGAGCCTTCAGTGCTCTCGCTGCCTCAATGCATCTTTTGATAGCGCGAGCGGGGTGGGGGGGGGAAGGGGCTTCATTAGTATGCTTCGTTAAGGCGCAGAAGGCAGCCCGCAGATGCGCCGGCGGAGGCGGCGGCTGGTGCTGGTGGTGGTGTGGGCGTGGGAGAAGCTGGGTCGCTCGCATGGCCCGGACTTCCACGCATGCCGAGCATCTAAATGAAGGCGCTCGCCCCCCCCCCCCCCCTCCTAATTCTCGGATGGCAGCCGTGACCCACTTTCCCGCCAGAGACAGGTTCATGCAAACTTGATGATGCGCTCCCAGGCGCCCGAGGTGAGCCTCGCAATATGGAGGCAGGATGGCAGGGCGGGCGGCGGACCTATAAGGCGAGGAGCGGCTGGGTGGCATCCTGACATCAAGGAGTGGAAGAAGGGGGTTTTATTGAAGGTTTAGATTAGGGGTGTCAAACAAGAATCTGGGTATTATCTTCGACCCAACTCTCTCGTTTGAGTCACACATTAAGAGTGTTACTAAAACGGCCTTCTTTCATCTCCGTAATATCGCTAAAATTCGTTCCATCTTGTCCACTAGCGACGCTGAGATCATTATCCATGCGTTCGTTACGTCTCGTCTCGATTACTGTAACGTATTATTTTCGGGCCTCCCTATGTCTAGCATTAAAAGATTACAGTTGGTACAAAATGCGGCTGCAAGGCTTTTGACAAAAACAAGAAAGTTTGATCATATTACGCCTATACTGGCTCACTTGCACTGGCTTCCTGTGCACTTAAGATGCGACTTTAAGGTTTTACTACTTACGTATAAAATACTACACGGTTTAGCTCCAGCCTATCTCGCCGATTGTATTGTACCATATGTCCCGACAAGAAATCTGCGTTCAAAGAACTCCGGCTTATTAGTGATTCCCAAAGCCCCAAAAAAGTCTGCGGGCTATAGAGCGTTTTCTATTCGGGCTCCAGTACTATGGAATGCCCTCCCGGTAACAGTTAGAGATGCTACCTCAGTAGAAGCATTTAAGTCCCATCTTAAAACTCATTTGTATAATCTAGCCTTTAAATAGACCCCCCCTTTTTTAGACCAGTTGATCTGCCGTTTCTTTTCTTCTCTCCTCTTCTCCCCTGTCCCTTGCGAGGGGGAGTTGCATAGGTCCGGTGGCCATGGATGAAGTGCTGGCTGTCCAGAGCCGGGACCCCGGGTGGACCACTAGCCTGTGCGTCGGTTGGGGACATCTCTGCGCTGCTGACCCGTCTCCGCTCGGGATGGTTTCCTGTTGGCCCCGCTGTGGACTGGACTCCCGCTGATGTGTTGGATCCACTGTGGACTGGACTTTCACAATGTTATGTCAGACCCACTCGACATCCGTTGCTTTCGGTCTCCCCTAGAGGGGGTGGGGGGTTACCCACATATGCGGTCCTCTCCAAGGTTTCTCATAGTCATTCACCGACGTCCCACTGGGGTGAGTTTTTCCTTGCCCGTATGTGGGCTCTGTACCGAGGATGTCGTTGTGGCTTGTACAGCCCTTTGAGACACTTGTGATTTAGGGCTATATAAATAAACATTGATTGATTGATTGATAAACTATAGCATAGCAATAAACAAACAACTAACATAACTATGGCATGAAACAACATGAAACTATGGCATGAAACCAATAACTAGCATAACTATAGAATCAGACCTGAAAGGAGCAATGACGCCAGGCCGACTGACTGGCAAAGGCGGTTTAAATAGTCTCTTGATTAGAGCCAGGTGAGCCACCATGGCAACCAAAACAGTGCACAAAAAACAGGAACTAGTAGAGTTGAACTAACAGAACATAATGAAAACATGATCCGGACCACGGATCATGACAACAAGCACATTTTGAAAATGTACAAATCATAATGTTGTTGGGTTTTTTTACACTTACATGTTGCGGTTAATAGTATTCTATCTTTATTTGTCGTTATTTATACTTTCTGAATAAATGATGTGATAATGCTCATCAGTCAACTCATTGGTGTTCATTTTCAATCTGTCAAGATAAAAAAAAAATATCAAAATAAAATGACAGGATGTTATTTATGCAGTTTGCTCATTTTCCTCGACGGATGTGCTAGAACATCATGTGGTTTATTTTGTACATATGTAACATCATCTACAAAGATACAAAAAAGTGCTATTGCGACATCCAGTGGACACATTTAGAACAGCTGTTTCTTTCATTCAACAATTTCAGGTAAAGTTTTATCCTTAGCAAACTCATCCCGCGGGCCGGATAAAACCTGTTCGTGGGCCTGATCCGGCCCTCGGGCCGTACGTTTGACACCCCTGGTGTAGATCAACCAAACATTCACCAATGATTCATTGATGAAGCTCAACGTGATATTCATCCAAAATGGCAGCCATCAAAAACCCGGCATTAACCAAGTCTGCACGTATTTCCTCTCAACATATTTCTTAGCTTTTTTCAAAAAACCCAGACTTTTTTTTATTTCATCTTGTGTCCTGCTACTTCTCATCACAATCACAGGAACTTCACAAAACCTCAGACGGCCTTCTTAAAAGCCGACTGAAATGAAATGTTCTTATTTAAACGGGGATGGCACGTCCATTCTATTTGTCGTACTCAGTGTTGGGACTAACGCGTTACTAAGTAACGCCGTTAGTTTCGGCGGTAACTAGTAATCCGGAGCCGTACTTCGGGTCTAACAACCTTCACTTTACCCGGAAGAGGGTCTTTACAGCTGAGGGTGAATGACGAGCCCGGCGGTTTGTTGCAACTTTGTGACTTTATTGCACGCAGCCATCCACCAAGCTAGAGCCCCTACATGCACTCACTGTCGCCGCTCCCTCACCTCTCTCGCCCACTCACTCACTGACGTCACTCACCTCTCATGCTGTCATATCTTAAAGGCCTACTGAAACCCACTACTACCGACCACGCAGTCTGATAGTTTATATATCAATGATGAAATCTTAACATTATAACACATGCCAATACGGCCGGGTTAACTTATAAAGTGACATTTTAAATTTGCCGCTAAACTTCCGGTTCGAAACGCCTCTGAGGATGACGTATGCGTGTGACGTAGCCCGGCGAACACGGGTATGCCTTCCACATTGAAGCCGATACGAAAAAGCTTTGTTTTCATTTCATAATTCCACAGTATTCTGGACATCTGTGTTCGTGAATCTGTTTCAATCATGTTCATTGCATTATGGAGAAGGAAGCCGAGCAAGCAAAGAAGAAAGTTGTCGGTGCGAAATGGACGTATTTTTCGAACGTAGTCAGCCACAACAGTACACAGCCGGCGCTTCTTTGTTTACATTCCCGAAAGATGCAGTCAAGATGGAAGAACTCGGATAACAGAGACTCTCTAACCAGGAGGACTTTTGACTTCGATACACAGACGCCTGTAGAGAACTGGGACAACACAGACTCTTACCAGGATTACTTTGCTTTGGATGACAAAGACGCAGACGTGCTACTGTGAGTATGCAGCTTTGGCTTTTTTTTTGCGTATGTACGTAACTTTTTTAAAATATATAAGCTTTATGAACCTTGGGTTAGGTGAACGGTCTTTTGGGCTGAGTGATTGTGTGTGTTGATCATGTGTTTGAATTGTATTGGCGTGTTCTATGGAGCTAGGAGCTAGCAGAGGAGCTAGGAGCTAGCATAACACGTACCGTACCGTACGTGCGCGTCACGTACGTAACTTTTTAAAAATATATAAGCTTTATGAACCTTGGGTTAGGTGAACGGTCTTTTGGGCTGAGTGATTGTGTGTGTTGATCAGGTGTTTGAATTGTATTGGCGTGTTCTATGGAGCTAGGAGCTAGCAGAGGAGCTAGGAGCTAGCATAACAAACACGCAGGTGTTATTATGCAGGATTAATTTGTGGCATATTAAATATAAGCCTGGTTGTGTTGTGGCTAATAGAGTATATATATGTCTTGTGTTTATTTACTGTTGTAGTCATTCCCAGCTGAATATCAGGTACCGTGAGTATGCAGCCTTGGCTGCTAAACATTCGATAACTTGACCGTATGTGCGCGTCACGTACGTAACTTTTTAAAAATATATAAGCTTTATGAACCTTGGGTTAGGTAAACGGTCTTTTGGGCTGAGTGATTGTGTGTGTTGATCAGGTGTTTGAATTGTATTGGCGTGTTCTATGGAGCTAGGAGCTAGCAGAGGAGCTAGGAGCTAGCATAACAAACACGCAGGTGTTTTTATGCAGGATTAATTTGTGGCATATTAAATATAAGCCTGGTTGTGTTGTGGCTAATAGAGTATATATATGTCTTGTGTTTATTTACTGTTGTAGTCATTCCCAGCTGAATATCAGGTCACCCCCGGCTCTCACAGCATCTTCCCTATCTGAATAGCTTCAACTCCCCACTAGTCCTTCACTTGCACTTTACTCATCCACAAATCTTTCATCCTCGCTCAAATTAATGGGGAAATTGTCGCTTTCTCGGTCCGAATCTCTCTCACTTCACGCGGCCATCATTGTAAACAATAGGGAACTTTGCGTATATGTTCAACTGACTACGTCACGCTACTTCCGGTAGGTGCAAGCCTTTTTTCTATCAGATACCAAAAGTTGCAATCTTTATCGTCGTTGTTCTATACTAAATCCTTTCAGCAAAAATATGGCAATATCGCGAAATGATCAAGTATGACACATAGAATAGATCTGCTATCCCCGTTTAAATAAAAAAAAATCATTTCAGTAGGCCTTTAAAGGGCCACACACACACACACACATACGCTACTCTCATAACAACTAAGAAGACATCATGGCGAAGCCAGAAGCCATTGTTTACACCAGCAGCGAGAGCGATTCGGACCGAGAAAGCGACGATTACCCCATTAATTTGAGCCAGGATGAAAGATTCGTGGATGAGGAACGTGAGAGTGAAGGATTAGAATGCAGTGCGGGACGTATCTGTTTTCGCTCTGACCGTAACTTAGGTACAAGCTGGCTCATTGGATTCCACACTTTCTCCTTTTTCCATTGTGGATCACGGATTTGTATTTTAAACCACCTCGGATACTATATCCTCTTGAAAATGAGAGCCGAGAACGCGAAATGGACATTCACAGTGACTTTTATCTCCACGACAATACATCGGCGAAGCACTTTAGCTACGAAGCTGACGTGATAGCATCGTGCTTAAATGCAGATAGAAACAAAATAAATAAGCCCCTGACTGGAAGGATAGACAGAAAATCAACAATACTACCAAACTCTGGACCTGTAACCACACGGTTAATGCTGTACCGCCTGGCGAAGCCTAGCAATGCTGTTGCTAACGACGCCATTGAAGCTAATTTAGCTACGGGACCTCGACAGAGCTATGCTAAAAACATTAGCTCTCCACCTACGCCAGCCAGCCCTCATCTGCTCATCACGACCCGTGCTCACCTGCGTTCCAGCGATCGACGGCACGATGAAGGACTTCACCACGATGATCGGTGGAAGTCAAGGTGAGGACGGGCGTTGTAGCTTTCGACGACACCCCGGCCGCCATCAGAGTCGGCAAGAAACATATATTTCCTCAAAGTTACGTACGTGACATGCACATAGCGGCAGCACATACGGGCAAGCGATCTAATATTTGGAAGCCAAAGCTGTACTCACGTTAGCGCGTCTGCTATCCAACTCAAAGTCCTCCTGGTTGTGTTGCTGCAGCCAGCCGCTAATACACCGATCCCACCTACAGCTTTGTTCTTTGCAGTCTCCATTGTTCATTGAACAAATTGCAAAAGATTCACCAACACAGATGTCCAGAATACTGTGGAATTCTGCGATGAAAACAGAGCTTTTTGTATTGGATTTAATGGTGTCCCAATACTTCCGCTTCAACGATTGACGTCACGCGCATACGTCATCATACATAGACGTTTTCAGCCGGAAGTTTCCCGGGAAATTTAAAATTGCACTTTATAAGTGAACCCGGCCGTATTGGCATGTGTTGCAATGTTAAGATTTCATCATTGATATATAAACTATCAGACTGCGTGGTCGCTAGTAGTGGCTTTATTTAAAACTGAGCTGATTATAAAGGCCTACTAAAAGCCACTACTACCGACCACGCAGTCTGATAGTTTATATATCAATGATGAAATCTTAACATTATAACACATGCCAATACGGCCGGGTTAACTTATAAAGTGACATTTTAAATTTGCCGCTAAACTTCCGGTTCGAAACGCCTCTGAGGATGACGTATGCGTGTGACGTAGCCCGGCGAACACGGGTATGCCTTCCACATTGAAGCCGATACGAAAAAGCTTTGTTTTCATTTCATAATTCCACAGTATTCTGGACATCTGTGTTCGTGAATCTGTTTCAATCATGTTCATTGCATTATGGAGAAGGAAGCCGAGCAAGCAAAGAAGAAAGTTGTCGGTGCGAAATGGACGTATTTTTCGAACGTAGTCAGCCACAACAGTACACAGCCGGCGCTTCTTTGTTTACATTCCCGAAAGATGCAGTCAAGATGGAAGAACTCGGATAACAGAGACTCTCTAACCAGGAGGACTTTTGACTTCGATACACAGACGCCTGTAGAGAACTGGGACAACACAGACTCTTACCAGGATTACTTTGCTTTGGATGACAAAGACGCAGACGTGCTACTGTGAGTATGCAGCTTTGGCTTTTTTTTGCGTATGTACGTAACTTTTTTAAAATATATAAGCTTTATGAACCTTGGGTTAGGTGAACGGTCTTTTGGGCTGAGTGATTGTGTGTGTTGATCAGGTGTTTGAATTGTATTGGCGTGTTCTATGGAGCTAGGAGCTAGCAGAGGAGCTAGGAGCTAGCATAACAAACACGCAGGTGTTTTTATGCAGGATTAATTTGTGGCATATTAAATATATGCCAATAGATTACTAAAGTGTAATTTTAAATTTTGCGCAAAATTTTCTGCTGAAAACGTCTCGGTATGGTGACGCCTGCGCGTGACGTCACGGATTGTAGCGGACATTTTGGGACAGCGTTGTGGCCAGCTATTAAGTCGTCTGTTTTCATCGCAAAATTCCACAGTATTCTGGACATCTGTGTTGGTGAATCTATTGCAATTTGTTTAATGAACGATGAAGACAGCAAAGAAGAAAGCTGTAGGTGGGAAGCGGTGTATTAGCGGCCGGCTGCAGCAACACAAACACGTAGCCGGTGTTTCATTGTTTACATTCCCGAAAGATGACAGTCGAGCTTTTACCATTGGCCTGTGGAGAACTGGGACAACAGAGACTCTTACCAGGAGGACTTTGAGTTGGATACGCAGACGCGGTACCGTGAGTACGCAACCAGAATGTTGCCATAAGCATTTTGTTTCATTTGTATGTGTAACGCAGTACGCAGCTGCGGCTTCCAAACATTTGATCGCGGAGATGAACGGTACTTTGGGCTGTGGGATTGAGTGTGTTGTGCGGGTGTTTGATTGGTATTGGTGGGTTATATGGACGGGAGGGGGGAGGTGTTTGTTATGCGGGATTAATTTGTGGCATATTAAATATAAGCCTGGTTGTGTTGTGGCTAATAGAGTATATATATGTCTTGTGTTTATTTACTGTTGTAGTCATTCCCAGCTGAATATCAGGTCCCACCCACCTCTCACAGCATCTTCCCAGAGGCTGAACGAATCTGGCGGAATGCAAAACTTCATATTCACCATGACATCTATAAAGAGAGCCTCCAGGCCTACAATTTAGTCTTAAAAAAGTGCTAGAGAAACATTCTTCTCCAATATCATAAACAGCAACACAAATAAGGCCAAAACCCTATTCGCAACCGTTGACAGACTGACTAAACCCCCAACACAAATACCAGCTCTTCCCAGGGGATCGCGAGGCGTTCCCAGGCCAGCCGGGAGACATAGTCTTCCCAACGTGTCCTGGGTCTTCCCCGTGGCCTCCTACCGGTCGGACGTGCCCTAAACACCTCCCTAGGGAGGCGTTCGGTTGGCATCCTGAACAGATGACCACCTAATCTGGCTCCTTTCGATGTGGAGGAGCAGTGGCTTTACTTTGAGCTCCTCTCGGATGGCAGAGCTTCTCACCCTATCGTTAAGGGAGAGACCCGCCACCCGGCGGAGGAAACTCATTGTACCCGTGATCTTGTCCTTTCGGTCATAACCCAAAGCTCATGACCGTAGGTGAGGATGGGAACATAGATCGACTGGTAAATTGAGAGCTTTGCCTTCCAGCTCAGCTCCTTCTTCACCACAACGGATCGATACAGCGTCCGCATTACTGAAGACGCCTGTCGATCTCACGATACTTATTGGACTCTAATTAGAATAAAAACTAAGAATCATGTTTTGATATGATGTACTTAGTCCATAAGTACACAAACGTGTACTTCATGTGTAGTGACATGCTCATTTTTATTTGTACACTTTTTTTTTCAAAATTCCATTGTACGTTATACTCTTCTGACACCACCAGATGGCAGTATAAGTGTCCACATAAGCGGCCATAAGACCCCAATTCGGTAGTGTACACAGTTTTGTAAATAAGAGCTAAAAGGTGCTGTCCACGCATGTGGCCACTAAGCCTTTAGAGGTTTTAATGTACAGCACCTTTTTTTTAATGTGACATTTTACACTAAAAGGCAACTTTTAGGGATCGAAAGGAAGTGTGTGTGAGTGGTCCTAGTGGTTAGAGTGTCCGCCCTGAGATCGGTAGGTCGTGAGTTCAAACCCCGGCCGAGTGGCACTCAGCATCAAGGGTTGGAATTGGGGGGTTAAATCCCCAAAAATGATTCCCGGGTGCAGCCAGCGCTGCTGCCCACTGCTCCCCTCACCTCCCAGGGGGTGATCAAGGGTGAAATTAATTGGTGTCTTGGTTATTATTATTATTATTATTATTTTTTTTTTTCCATAAAGAAATACAATCATGTGTGCTTATGGACTGTATCCCTGCAGACTGTATTGATCTATGTTGATCTATAATGTATATATTGTGTTTTTTATGTTGATTTGATTGATTGATTGATTGATTGATTGATTGATTGATTGATTGATTGATTGATTGATTGATTGATTGATTTATTGATTGATTGATTTAATAAAAAAAAATATATATATTTTTTTATTTTTATTTTTTTTTTTTAAATTTCTTGTGCGGCCCGGTACCAATCGGTCCGTGGACCGGTACCAGGCCGGTGGTTGGGGACCACTGCCTTAGATACACTACTGATTAAGGGCTATATAAGTCAACTTTGATTGATTGATTGATTGATTGATTGATTGATTGATTGATTGATTGATTGATTGATTGATTGATTGATTGATTGAGACTTCAGCAAAACCTTCTACAAAATGTTTTGGAAAAATGCACTGTCGAAACCTTTAAAACATTTGAATTTTGCACAGTTTTAATTCCCCTGAGGGAACTCTCCTGAAGGAATCAATAAAGTATGATCTATCTATCTATGTATTTGTCCACTATACTCAGTTCAAGTTTCAAAGTGAGCACCTAAACGCCGTAGGACCACACTGTAAAAAAAAAATCCTATTTTTATGGTTAATTTACTATAAATTTCTACTGTAATTTTTTCTATTTTTTTTAAAAATAGTTTATAAAACTGTAGAATTGAAGACATTATCTGTAAATAAACAATCCGCCTGTTATTTTAAGTAATATGCCAGTAATGACAAACTATGTTTATTTCTATTTCTTTTACAGAAAAATATCAAATTAATTATACATAGAATTTTCTGTTTTCTGAAATTACTTTAAAATTCATGTTAAATTACAGTAATTATCTTTCATTAAATATGTAGCTTGTTATATAAAAGTCTATGTCCATACTAACAATCTGTAGAATAAAGGTATTTTTCTGCAGAACTGTTTGCATCGTCACTTTATTAAAGGAGGTTGATCTGAATAATTCAGTAAAAATCTGTAAAATTACGATATTTTTCCGCAAAACGCTTCATGAAAATTTCTGCAAATATAATGTTTTTGTTCATTATTTGGTTTAGAATGTTTTACTTTCATTTTATGGTTTTCGTTTGGCAGCCGTAGCTGCCAGTAGAAGACCGTTTTTTTTTACAGAATTTTTTTTTACAGTGCAGTTGATCGACATTCTACCCCTAAAAATGGTCAAAAACGAGATAAAAACATTTCAGGCAACAACCAGAAGGTACAATGTAGACATGAATATAAGACAATAAAAATGAGTTCTCTTCAGATTTACTCAATGCAAACCTAGCGAGCTTATCTTCCTGTCACTCACACAGTGCTATTCATTGGTGATCAATGAGTCATCCACTAGCTAATCTGACTTTGTGTCGAACGCCGTCGTGTATTCAGGGTTGTCTTATACTCAGGTCAGCAAAATGTCTGAAAGTGTGTTTTTCTGCGTTTTGGTCAACAATCTCTTCCTTTGCCCATATATGGAGTGCAACTCCAAACAGCAGTAAACGTGTGGATATGTTGACCGTGAGAGCGATCAGATTTCAGCCCAGGAGTAGTGAGGAAGCCTGCCGTGACTCCGGGGGCCCCCCCCCCCCCCCCCGTAATTGAGTCAGGCCCTCTAAACACATTATGATATTAAATGGCGTTTAAATCTCCAGTTGCACTGGCGCTTTGTGAAGACATAATTAAGCGTATTGTGATCCTGCGCCATCCATTGTTTTGGCGCTCACAAACTTTGTCTTGATTAAGATATCCGGGGGCCGGGAGACTTCTGCTAGGAGCTGAATTTAGATGTGCGATTGTGTCTGGTCGCCGTCCAAGATGGAATCATTAGAGCGAGTAAGCAGATGCCGTCTGTGTCATTTACAAATTAACAATGGTATATATGTATTTTTTTTTCTATCTTATTCTTTAAATGGATCAGCTCAATTGTTTAAAAAAAAAAAAAAGAACGTTGTGTTTTTTGTATCATCAGCCTCCACTCAAAAATCAATGAACACATTTGTAATCCGACAAAAACGCCGATACTGCAGTGTTTTTTGTTTTTGTTTAGTTTTTTTTAATAAAATAGACAACCAAGGTTGACTTCAGGCATGTTTAAACATCGCAGCCACAGTCTTCTTTTATGAACAATTGATTGGTGGTTCTGAATGAAAAGGAAGAGACTGATCAGACAAGCTGCAGAAGGCTTAAACAGGAAAAAAAAATATATGAAAGAAACCAAGACACCCAACCCCTAACCAAGACACCAAACCCATAATTGCCACGACACCCAACCCCTAACCAAGACACCAAACCCATAATTGCCACGACACCCAACCCCTAACCAAGACACCAAACCCATAATTGCCAAGACACCCAACCCCTAACCAAGACACCAAACCCATAATTGCCAAGACACCCAACCCCTAACCAAGACACCAAACCCCTAATTGCAAAGACACCCAAAGCCTAACCAAGACACCAAAACCATAATTGCCATGACACCCAACCCCTAACCAAGACACCAAACCCTTAATTGCCAAGACACCCAACCTCTAAACAAGGCACCAAACCCCTAACTGCCCAGACACCCAACCCCTAACCAAGACACCAAACCCATAATTGCCAAGACACCCAACCCCTAACCAAGACACCAAACCCCTAATTGCCAAGACACCCAACCCCTAACCAAGACACCAAATCCATAATTGCCACGACACCCAACCCCTAACCAAGACACCAAACCCATAATTGCCAAGACACCCAACCCCTAACCAAGACACCAAACCCCTAATTGCAAAGACACCCAAAGCCTAACCAAGACACCAAAACCATAATTGCCATGACACCCAACCCCTAACCAAGACACCAAACCCTTAATTGCCAAGACACCCAACCTCTAAACAAGGCACCAAACCCCTAACTGCCCAGACACCCAACCCCTAACCAAGACACCAAACCCATAATTGCCAAGACACCCAACCCCTAACCAAGACACCAAACCCCTAATTGCCAAGACACCCAACCCCTAACCAAGACACCAAATCCATAATTGCCACGACACCCAACCCCTAACCAAGACACCAAACCCCTAATTGCCACGACACCCAACCCCTAACCAAGACACCAAACCCCTAATTGCCACGACACCCAACCCCTAACCAAGACACCAAACCCTGAATTGCCAAGACACCCAACCCCTGACCAAGACACCAAACCCCTTATTGCCAAGACACCCAACCTCTAAACAAGGCAACAAACCCCTAACTGCCCAGACACCCAACCTCTTAAAAAAGACACAAAACCCATAATTGCCAAGACACCAAACCCCTAATTGCCAAGACCCCCTTCCGCCAAACCAAGACACCAAACTCCTATTTGCCAACACACCCAACCCCTAACCAAGACACCAAATCCATAATTGCCACGACACCCAACCCCTAACCAAGACACCAAATCCATAATTGCCACGACACCCAACCCCTAACCAAGACACCAAACCCCTTATTGCCAAGACACCCAACCTCTAAACAAGGCAACAAACCCCTAACTGCCCAGACACCCAACCCCTTAAAAAAGACACAAAACCCATAATTGCCAAGACACCAAACCCCTAATTGCCAAGACCCCCTTCCTCCAAACCAAGACACCAAACCCCTAATTGCCAACACACCCAACCCCTAACCAAGACACTAAATCCATAATTGCCACGACACCCAACCCTTAACCAAGACACCAAACCCTTAATTGCCAAGACACCCAAACCCTAACCAAGACACCAAACCCCTAATTGCCAAGACACCCAACCTCTAAACAAGGCACCAAACCCATAATTGCCAATACACCAAACCCATTATTGTCAAGACACCCAAGCATTAACCAAGACACCCAACCCCTAACTGTAAAGACACCCAACCCCTAACCAAGACACCAAACCCATAATTGCCACGACACCCAACCCCTAACCAAGACACCAAACCCTTAATTGCCAAGACACCCAAACCCCTAATTGCCAAGACACCCAACCTCTAAACAAGGCACCAAACCCTTAACTGCCCAGACACCCAACCCCTAACCAAGACACAAAACCCATTATTGTCAAGACACCCAAACCCTAACCAAGACAGCCAACCCCTAACCAAGACACCAAAGTCTAATTGCCAAGACATCCAACCCCTAACCAAGACACCAAACCCCTAATTGGCAAGACACCCAACACCTAACCAAGACACAAAAACCGTAATTGCCAAGACACCCAACCTCTAAACAAGGCAACAAACCCCAAACTGCCCAGACACCCAACCCCTAACCAAGACACAAAACCCATAATTGCCAAGACACCAAACCCCTAATTGCCAAGACCCCCCACCCCTAACCAAGACACCAAACCCCTAATTGCCAACACACCCAACCCCTAACCAAGACACCAAACCCTTAATTGCCAAGACACCCAAACCCTAACCAAGACACCAAACCCCTAATTGCCAAGACACCCAACCTCTAAACAAGGCACCAAACCCATAATTGCCAAGACACCAAACCCATTATTGTCAAGACACCCAAGCCCTAACCAAGACACCCAACCCCTAACTGTAAAGACACCCAACCCCTAGCCAAGACACCAAACCCATAATTGCCACGACACCCAACCCCTAACCAAGACACCAAACCCTCAATTGCCAAAACACCCAAACCCCTAATTGCCAAGACACCCAACCTCTAAACAAGGCACCAAACCCTTAACTGCCCAGACACCCAACCCCTAACCAAGACACAAAACCCATAATTGCCAATACACCCAACCCATTATTGTCAAGACACCCAACCCCTAACCAAGACACCAAACCCTTAATTGCCAAGACACCCAACCTCTAAACAAGGCACCAAACCCCTAACTGCCCAGACACCCAACCCCTAACCAAGACACCAAACCCATAATTGCCAAGACACCCAACCCCTAACCAAGACACCAAACCCCTAATTGCCAAGACACCCAACCCCTAACCAAGACACCAAATCCATAATTGCCACGACACCCAACCCCTAACCAAGACACCAAACCCCTAATTGCCACGACACCCAACCCCTAACCAAGACACCAAACCCCTAATTGCCACGACACCCAACCCCTAACCAAGACACCAAACCCTGAATTGCCAAGACACCCAACCCCTGACCAAGACACCAAACCCCTTATTGCCAAGACACCCAACCTCTAAACAAGGCAACAAACCCCTAACTGCCCAGACACCCAACCTCTTAAAAAAGACACAAAACCCATAATTGCCAAGACACCAAACCCCTAATTGCCAAGACCCCCTTCCGCCAAACCAAGACACCAAACTCCTATTTGCCAACACACCCAACCCCTAACCAAGACACCAAATCCATAATTGCCACGACACCCAACCCCTAACCAAGACACCAAATCCATAATTGCCACGACACCCAACCCCTAACCAAGACACCAAACCCCTTATTGCCAAGACACCCAACCTCTAAACAAGGCAACAAACCCCTAACTGCCCAGACACCCAACCCCTTAAAAAAGACACAAAACCCATAATTGCCAAGACACCAAACCCCTAATTGCCAAGACCCCCTTCCTCCAAACCAAGACACCAAACCCCTAATTGCCAACACACCCAACCCCTAACCAAGACACTAAATCCATAATTGCCACGACACCCAACCCTTAACCAAGACACCAAACCCTTAATTGCCAAGACACCCAAACCCTAACCAAGACACCAAACCCCTAATTGCCAAGACACCCAACCTCTAAACAAGGCACCAAACCCATAATTGCCAATACACCAAACCCATTATTGTCAAGACACCCAAGCATTAACCAAGACACCCAACCCCTAACTGTAAAGACACCCAACCCCTAACCAAGACACCAAACCCATAATTGCCACGACACCCAACCCCTAACCAAGACACCAAACCCTTAATTGCCAAGACACCCAAACCCCTAATTGCCAAGACACCCAACCTCTAAACAAGGCACCAAACCCTTAACTGCCCAGACACCCAACCCCTAACCAAGACACAAAACCCATTATTGTCAAGACACCCAAACCCTAACCAAGACAGCCAACCCCTAACCAAGACACCAAAGTCTAATTGCCAAGACATCCAACCCCTAACCAAGACACCAAACCCCTAATTGGCAAGACACCCAACACCTAACCAAGACACAAAAACCGTAATTGCCAAGACACCCAACCTCTAAACAAGGCAACAAACCCCAAACTGCCCAGACACCCAACCCCTAACCAAGACACAAAACCCATAATTGCCAAGACACCAAACCCCTAATTGCCAAGACCCCCCACCCCTAACCAAGACACCAAACCCCTAATTGCCAACACACCCAACCCCTAACCAAGACACCAAACCCTTAATTGCCAAGACACCCAAACCCTAACCAAGACACCAAACCCCTAATTGCCAAGACACCCAACCTCTAAACAAGGCACCAAACCCATAATTGCCAAGACACCAAACCCATTATTGTCAAGACACCCAAGCCCTAACCAAGACACCCAACCCCTAACTGTAAAGACACCCAACCCCTAGCCAAGACACCAAACCCATAATTGCCACGACACCCAACCCCTAACCAAGACACCAAACCCTCAATTGCCAAAACACCCAAACCCCTAATTGCCAAGACACCCAACCTCTAAACAAGGCACCAAACCCTTAACTGCCCAGACACCCAACCCCTAACCAAGACACAAAACCCATAATTGCCAATACACCCAACCCATTATTGTCAAGACACCCAACCCCTAACCAAGACACCAAACCCTTAATTGCCAAGACACCCAACCCCTAACCAAGACACCAAACCCATAATTGGCAAGACACCCAACCAACCCATGACCATGAAACCAAACCCCTGATTGATGAAAAAATATATATGAAATTAAGCAGTGGGTGAAATGTATCGTATTTTCCGAATCATACATAGCCACACCCACTAAATTGTTAAAGAAAAAAAAATAAAATTATATAAACTGCAGATATATACGTTATTTACACAGAAATATTTTCTAAATCCTTATTTACATTCCTTCATTGTTTCTAAACGGTGTCTGTAACACGGCAGTAAAACGGCTGTTTCAACAAAACAGAAGTCATCGTCGTGGACCCCACTAGCTGTAGAAGCTAGCTCTCCAATCAGCTAAACAGACTCAATGACGCCACGGTGACTTTCCGTTGAATTTACGACAACTGAAACAGTACAAAAATATAGCCATTTTAAGTTAATAACACTAACACTAGTAAACACGTTGGCATGTTCGCTAACACTAACGACGCTAGCTTGATTACATTACGATAGCACGTACATCACACAAGGGACGGTTTAGTAAGTATGAATTGTTTTAGTTGTATTGTAAAAAAAATCAAGGTTTTTTGGAGCGATGAATTAAGAATCCTTTCCAGCAGAAACGCTGCGGACGGTTTTACGTCTGGTTTAGGACGTTAAAACGACAGTAAGCAAACTCGTCCAAAACAATAACACACCATTTCAGTGTCTCTGCTTGAGTTTAATGGAAACTATTGGACACAAAACATTGACCGTTGGTGAATAAAAATCCATAAGTTAGCCACACTGTTTTGTAAACCACAGGGTTCAAAGCATAGGGAAAAAAGATAGCGGCTTATAGTCCATAATTTACAGTAGAAACTATAGCCTTCATGCGTTTAATAGCATTTAAAACCTTGCAGACCCGAGTAAATAGCCAGCCCCCACCCAGCATATATTTACACTGACTTATATGTTGGCCAATGTTACGATGTTTTATCCCTGAAAGAATAAAACAAACCTCTGCAGAGGACCTATTTGCCGTCTCGCCTTTTTGCAAGTAGCACACTTAATGATGTAATGTTAATGATGTGTGTGACTACAGATAAATCCCAGCGGGATTCTTATGGGATGCCGCGTGATATTAGCGCTTTTTATTGCAGCGTTTCCACTGGGTATAAAGCAAATTGATGTGAGGGCTTTTAAACAAGGTTAGCACTTTGGAGGAGCTGCATAACAGGACAGGATGAAGGTGATGGACCTGGAAAAAAAAAAAAAATGTATTCGTCAAAAAGAAGCACAGCAGACAGGTTGTGTCCGCCAGGACTTGGACGCATCAAAAAACTAAATTAAATGCCGGATGGAAGCTGGTATCAGAATGTACAGTTTGAAATAAATTTAAACTTCCAGAATGATTGACGGGTATTCATTTTAGTGAGTAGAGGCCGCCGCTAAAATTGTCGACAAGTTTAAGCCAGAAAAAAAATATATATATAAAATCCAATATTTGTATCTTACATAGTCCATTCAGAAAAGGTCAATATGCCCATGCTTCACCCACACGCATTGTTAAAACTTTTTAGCAATTTAACCTCGCTTCCTCGGCTGCAATACCGCATTCGAATTTGACAGCAATTAATTCAACACTCTAGTAGTCCATTAGTACTAAAATGGCCAAAAATAGACTGTTTTGAAACATGGGTTCTTACTTTTTTGTGCTACGTTTCAAGATAAACATGGCTACCAAATTGTTGACTCAGAAGTTGTGCCCAACAAAATGTGGAGGGGATATTTGCATCAGAAAGACACCAAACCCCCATGTGTCAATACACCCAACCCCTAACCAAGACACCAAACCCATAATTGGCAAGACACCCAACCCCTAACCAAGACACCAAAACCTTAATTGCAAAGACACCCAACCCCTAACCAAGACACCAAACCCATAATTGCCAAGACACCCAACCCCTAACCAAGACACCAAACCCATAATTGCAAAGACACTCAACCCCTAACCAAGACACCAAACCCCTAATTGCCAAGACACCCAACCTCTAACCAAGACACCAAACCCCTAACTGCCAAGACACTCAACCCCTAACCAAGACACCAAACCCATAATTGCCAAGACACCCAAGCCCTAACCAAGACACCCAACCCCTAACTGCCAAAACACCCAACCCCTAACCAAGACACCAAACCCATAATTGCCAAGACATCCAACCCCTAACCAAGACACTAAACCCCTAACTGTCAAGACACCCAACCCCTAACCAAGAAACCAAACCCATAATTGCCGAGACACCAAACCTATGATTGCCAAGACACCCAATCCCTAACCAAAACACCAAACCCATAATTGCCAAGACACCCAACCCCTAACCAAGACACCAAACCCCTAATTGCCAAGACACCCAACCTCTAACCAAGACACCAAACCCATAATTGCCAAGACACCCAACGTCTAACCAAGACACCAAACCCCTAATTGCCAAGACACCCAACCTCTAACCAAGACACCAAACCCCTAACAGCCAAGACACCCAACCCCTAACCAAGACACCAAACCCCTAACTGCCAAGACAACCAACCCCTAACCAAGACACCAAACCCCTAACTACCAAGACAACCAATCCCTAACCAAGACACCAAACCCCTAACTGCCAAGACACCCAACCCCTAACCAAGACACCAAACCCATAATTGCCAAGACATCCAACCCCTAACCAAGACACTAAACCCCTAACTGTCAAGACACCCAACCCCTAACCAAGACACCAAACCCATAATTGCCAAGACACCAAACCTATAATTGCCAAGACACCCAATCCCTAACCAAAACACCAAACCCATAATTGCCAAGACACCCAACCCCTAACCAAGACACCAAACTCCTAATTGCCAAGACACCCAACCTCTAACCAAGACACCAAACCCATAATTGCCAAGACACCCAACGTCTAACCAAGACACCAAACCCCTAATTGCCAAGACACCCAACCTCTAACCAAGACACCAAACCCCTAACTGCCAAGACACCCAACCCCTAACCAAGACACCAAACCCCTAACTGCCAAGACAACCAACCCCTAACCAAGACACCAAACCCCTAACTACCAAGACAACCAATCCCTAACCAAGACACCAAACCCCTAACTGCCAAGACACCCAACCCCTAACCAAGACACCAAACCCATAATTGCCAAGACATCCAACCCCTAACCAAGACACTAAACCCCTAACTGTCAAGACACCCAACCCCTAACCAAGACACAAAACCCATAATTGCCAAGACACCAAACCTATAATTGCTAAGACACCCAATCCCTAACCAAAACACCAAACCCATAATTGCCAAGACACCCAACCCCTAACCAAGACACCAAACTCCTAATTGCCAAGACACCCAACCTCTAACCAAGACACCAAACCCCTAACTGCCAAGACACCCAACCCCTAACCAAGACACCAAACCCCTAGCTGCCAAGACACCCAACACCAAACCAAGACACCAAACCCCTAACCAAGACACCAACCCCCTAACTGCCAAGACACCCAACTCCTAACCAAGACACCAAACCCCTAATTGCCAAGACACCCAACCTCTAACCAAGACACCAAACCCCTAACTGCCAAGACACCAAACTCCTAACTGCCAAGACAACCAACCCCTAACCAAGACACCAAACCCCTAACTGCCAAGACACCCAACACCAAACCAAGACACCAAACCAAGACACCCAACCCCTAACCAAGACACCAAACCCCTAACTGCCAAGACACCCAACCCCAGTTTATGGCTCTAAAACCTGTAGTCAGTCTCTAAAACAGTCAAATACTCATCCCCAGTAGCCATGGTCCACACATAAACATTGACAAAACAGTTAAATCTTTGGCAATTATCATCACCTGCCCATTAATTGTAGCCAGATCAAGTATCACAGCAATCAAGTCAATACGATAAGAAGAGTCGATTAAAATTAGACATCCTATGACAAGTCGAGTGAAGTTTGAGTACTAGAAAGGACCAAAAGTGGGCTGAAGATGTCCACTTCCGTGCAAAACGTCCATCTTGTTCTAGTAACAACATAGATTCTTGTCACTTTTTGTGCCTCTACTCAAATTTTTGTCAATTTGGGGACCACTCAAAATCTAAAAGGCATATATGTATCAGAAACAGAGATTGTAGTGAGCCCTTACTCAATCTAGACACCACAGTCTACTACACAGTCCATCCTTTTCCGCGATGCATCGTCCACACGCATGTACAAAACCTTAAAACCTTTTTTATTTAGTGTCCTCTATTCGGCCAGAGTACCTGATTCGAGTTTGACAGTCAGGTCAACATCCTAAGACAAGTCGAGTGAAGTTTGAGTACTAGTATGGGACATAAGTGGGTTAATAATGTCGGAAACGTCCATCTTGTTCTTGTAACAACATAGATTCTTGTCACTTTTTGTGCCTCTACTCAGGATTGACAATTTTAAGTCAGTAGAAGGCACAATGTAAAAACAGAAACTGAGTTCGGACAGTTTATGGCTCTAAAGCCTGTAGTCAGTCTCTAAAACTGTCAAATAGTCATCCCCAGTAGCCATGGTCCACACATATACATTGACAAAACGGCTAAAGCTTTGGCAATTAGCATCCCCTATCCATTTATTATAGCCAGATCAAGTATCACAGCAATCAAGTCAATACGATAGGAAGAGTCGATTAAATTTAGACAGTCAGGTCAACATCCTACGACAAGTCGAGTGAAGTTCGAGGACTAGAAAAGACCAAAAATGGGATGAAAATGTCCAATTCCGTGCAAAACGTCCATCTTGTTCTTGTAACAACTTAGATTCTTGTCACTTTTTGTGCCTCTACCTATGACAAACATGCTTAAAAAAGTTCAGACATTTGGGGGACAACCGTAGATCTAAAAGGGATCTTTGCATCAGAAACAGAGTTATGACAGTTTGATCCTAGTGAGCCCTTAGTCTAGAAACCGCAGTCAAATGTACTGTATATCCTTTGCCGCAATGCACCAGCCACACACATGTTATTTAGTGTCGCCTATTCGGGTAGAGTACCTGATTCGAGTTTCACAGTCAGGTGAACATCCTATGGCAAGTCGAGTGAAGTTCGAGTACCAGTAAGGGCCAAAATCGGGCTGAAAATGAGCACTTCTGTGCAAAACGTCCATCTTGTTCTTGAAACAACGTAGATTCTGGTCACTTTTTGTGCCTCTACCCATGACAAACATGCCTAGAAATGTTCAGTTCTTTGGGGACCACCTTAAATCTGAAAGGCATCCTTGCATCAGAAACAGAGTTATGACAGTTTGAGTCCCGAAAGCCCTTACTTAATCTAGAAACCGCAGTCAAACGTCGATCCTTTTCCTCGATGCATCGCCCACGTGTATTTACAAAACCTTAAAACCTTTTTTTATTTGGTGTCACCTACTCGGCTAGTATACCTGATTCGAGTTTCACAGTCAGGTCAACATGCTATGACAAGTCAAGTAACGTTTGAGTACTAGTAAGGGCCAAAATCGGGCTGAAAATGACCACTTCTCTGCAAAACATCCATCTTGTTCTTGAAACAACATAGATTCTTGTCACTTTTTGTGCCTTTACCCATGACAAACATGCCTAGAAATGTTCAGTTCTTTGGGGGCCACCTTGAATCTGAAAGGCATATTTGCATCAGAAACAGAGTTATGACACTTTGAGTCCCGAAAGCCCTTACTTAATCTAGAAACCGCAGTCAAACGTCCATCCTTTTCCTCGATGCATCGCCCATGAGTATTTACAAAACCTTAAAACCTTTTTTATTTAGTGTCACCTATTCAGCTAGTATACCTGATTCGAGTTTGACAGTCAGGTCAACATCCTATGGTAAGTCGAGTGATGTTCAAGTACTACTAAGGGCCAAAATCGGGCTGAAAATGACCACTTCTCTGCAAAACGTCCATCTTGTTCTTGAAACAACATAGATTCTGGTCACTTTTTGTGCCTTTACCCATGACAAACATGCCTAGAAATGTTCAGTTCTTTGGGGACCACCTTAAATATGTAAGGCATCTTTGCATCAGAAACAGAGTTATGACAGTTTGAGTCTCGAAAGCCCTTACTTAATCTAGAAACCGCAGTCAAACGTCCATCCTTTTCCGCGATGCATCGCCCATGAGTATTTACAAAACCTTAAAACCTTTTTTTATTTGGTGTCACCTATTCAGCTAGTATACCTGATTCGAGTTTCACAGTCAGGTCAACATGCTATGGCAAGTCAAGTAACGTAGAGTACTAGTAAGGGCCAAAATTGGACTGAAAATGACCACTTCTGTGCAAAACGTCCATCTTGTTCTTGCAACAACATAGATTCTTGTCACTTTTTGTGCCTTTACCCATGACAAACATGCCTAGAAATGTTCAGTTCTTTGGGGACCAACTTAAATCTGAAAGGCATCTTTGCATCAGAAACAGAGTTATGACAGTTTGAGTCTCGAAAGCCCTTACTTAATCTAG
Organism: Entelurus aequoreus; assembly: GCF_033978785.1. Lineage (NCBI taxonomy): Eukaryota > Metazoa > Chordata > Actinopteri > Syngnathiformes > Syngnathidae > Entelurus > Entelurus aequoreus. Next base: position 3,027,116 of record NC_084732.1, on the reverse strand, counting down.
AAACCGCAGTCAAACGCCCATCCTTTTCCGCGATTCATCATCCACACGCATTTACAAAACCTTAAGACCTTTTTTAATTAGTATCCCCTATTTGGCTCGTATACCTGATTCGAGTTTGGCAGTCAGGTCAACATCTTATGACAAGTCGAGTGAAGTTCGAGTACTAGTAAGGGCCAAAATCAGCTGAAAATGAGCACTTCTGTGCAAAACGTCCATCTTGTTCTTGTAACAACATAAATTCTGGTCACTTTTTGTGCCTTTACCCATGAAAAACATGCCTAGAAATGTTCAGTTCTTTGGAGACAACCTTAAATCTGAAAGGCATCTTTGCATCAGAAACAGAGTTATGACAGTTTGAGTCTCGATAGCCCTTACTTAATCTAGAAACCGCAGTCAAACGCCCATCTTTTGCCGCGATGCATCATCCACACGCATTTACAAAACCTTAAGACCTTTTTTATACAGTATCCCCTACTAGGCTTGTACACCTGATTCGAGTTTCACAGTCAGGTCAACATCCTATGACAAGTCAAGTGAAGTTTGAGTACTAGTAAGGGCCAAAATCGGGCTGAAAATGACCACTTCTGTGCAAAACGTCCATCTTGTTCTTGTAACAACATAGATTCTGGTCACTTTTTGTGCCTCTACCCATGACAAACATGCCTAGAAATGTTCAGTTCTTTGGGGACCACCTTAAATCTGAACGGTATCTTTGCATCAGAAACAGAGTTAGGACAGTTTGAGTCTCGAAAGCCCTTACTTAATCTAGAAACCGCAGTCAAACGTCCATCCTTTTCCGCGATGCATCGCCCACGCATATTCACAAAACCTTAAAACCTTTTTTTATTTAGTATCACCTATTCGGCTAGCATACCTGATTCGAGTTTCACCGTCAGGTCAACATCCTATGGCAAGTCGAGTGACGTTCGAGTACTAATAAGGGCCAAAATCGGACTGAAAATGACCACTTCTCTGCAAAACGTCCATCTTGTTCTTGAAACAACATAGATTCTGGTCACTTTTTGTGCCTTTACCCATGACAAACATGCCTAGAAATGTTCAGTTTCTTTGGGGACCACCTTAAATCTGAAAGGCATCTTTGCATCAGAAACAGAGTTATGACAGTTTGAGTCCCGAAAGCCCTTACTTAATCTAGAAACCGCAGTCAATCGTCCATCCTTTTCCTCGATGCATCGCCCACGCGTATTTACAAAACCTTAAGACCTTTTTTATTTAGTATCCCCTATTTGGCTCGTATACCTGATTCGAGTTTGGCAGTCAGGTCAACATCTTATGACAAGTCGAGTGAAGTTTGAGTACTAGTAAGGGCCAAAATCGGCTGAAAATGAGCACTTCTGTGCAAAACGTCCATCTTGTTCTTGAAACAACATAGATTCTGGTCACTTTTTGTGCCTCTACCCATGACAAACATGCCTAGAAATGTTCAGTTCTTTGGGGACCACCTTAAATCTGAAAGGCATCTTTTCATCAGAAACAGAGTTATGACAGTTTGAGTCTCGAAAGCCCTTACTTAATCTAGAAACCGCAATCAAATGTCCATCCTTTTCCGCGATGCATCGCCCACGCGTATTTACAAAACCTTAAAACCTTTTTTTATTTGGTGTCACCTATTCGGTTAGTATACCTGATTCGAGTTTCACAGTCAGGTCAACTTCCTATGACAAGTCGAGTGACGTTCGAGTACTAGTAAGGGCCAAAATCGGGCTGAAAATGACCACTCTGTGCAAAACGTCCATCTTGTTCTTATAACAACATAGATTCTTGTCACTTTTTGTGCCTCTACCCATGACAAACATTCCTAGAAATGTTCAGTTCTTTGGGGACCACCTTAAATCTGAAAGGCATCTTTGCATCAGAAAATGAGTTGACAGTTTGAGTCTCGAAAGCCCTTACTTAATCTAGAAACCACAGTCAAACGTCCATCCTTTTCCGCGATGCATCGCCCACGCGTATTTACAAAACCTTAAGACCTTTTTTATTTAGTATCCGCTATTTGGCTCATATACCTGATTCGAGTTTGGCAGTCAGGTCAACATCTTATGACAAGTAGAGTGAAGTTTGAGTACTAGTAAGGGCCAAAATTGGACTGAAAATGACCACTTCCGTGCAAAACTTCCATCTTGTTCTTGTAACAACATAGATTCTTGTCACTTTTTGTGCCTCTACCCATGACAAACATGCCTAGAAATGTTCAGTTCTTTGGGGACCACCTTAAATCTGAAAGGTATTTTTGCATCAGAAACAGAGTTATGACAGTTTGAGTCTCGAAAGCCCTTACTTAATCTAGAAACCGCAATCAAATGTCCATCCTTTTCCGCGATGCATCGCCCACGCTAGGATACCTGATTCGAGTTTCACAGTCAAGTCGAGGGAAGTTCGAGTACTAGAAAGGGTAAAAAATGGACTGAAAATGTCCACTTCTGTGCAAAACGTCCATCTTGTCCTTGTAACAAATGGATTATTGTAAATTGTGTGCCTCTATTCATGAAAAAAATGCCTAGAAATGTTCAGTTCTTTGGGGACCACCTTAAATCTGAAATGCATCTTTGCATCAGAAACAGAGTTATGACAGTTTGAGTCTCGAAAGCCCTTACTTAATCTAGAAACCGCAGTCAAACGTCCATCCTTTCCCGCGATGCATCGCCCACACGTATTTACAAAACCTTAAAACCCTTTTTTATTTAGTGTCACCTATTCGGTTAGTATACCTGATTCGAGTTTCACAGTCAGGTCAACTTCCTATGACAAGTTGAGTGAAGTTTGAGTACTAGTAAGGGCCAAAATTGGACTGAAAATGTCCACCTCCGTGCAAAACTTCCATCTTGTTCTTGAAACAACATAGATTCTGGTCACTTTTTGTGCCTTTACCCATGACAAACATGCCTAGAAATGTTCAGTTCTTTGGGGACCACCTTAAATCTGAAAGGCATCTTTGCATCAGAAACAGAGTTATGACAGTTTGAGTCCCGAAAGCCCTTACTTAATCTAGAAACCGCAGTCAAACGTCCATCCTTTTCCGCGATGCATCGCCCACGCGTATTTACAAAACCTTAAAACCTTTTTTTATTTGGTGTCACCTACTCGGCTAGTATACCTGATTCGAGTTTCACAGTCAGGTCAACATCCTATGACAAGTCAAGTAACGTTTGAGTACCAGTAAGGGCCAAAATCGGACTGAAAATGACCACTTCTGTGCAAAACGTCCATCTTGTTCTTGTAACAACATAGATTATTGTCACTTGTTGTGCCTCTATTCATGACAAACATGCCTAGAAATGTTCAGTTCTTTGGGGACCACCTTAAATCTGAAAGGCATCTTTGCATCAGAAACAGAGTTATGACAGTTTGAGTCTCGAAAGCCCTTACTTAATCTAGAAACCGCAGTCAAACGCCCATCTTTTGCCGCGATGCATCATCCACACGCATTTACAAAACCTTAAGACCTTTTTTATTTAGTATCCCCTATTAGGCTCGTATACCTGATTCGAGTTTGGCAGTCAGGTCAACATCTTATGACAAGTCGAGTGAAGTTTGAGTACTAGTAAGGGCCAAAATCGGTCTGAAAATGACCACTTCCGTGCAAAACGTCCATCTTGTTCTTGTAACAACATAAATTCTTGTCACTTTTTGTGCCTTTACCCATGACAAACATGCCTAGAAATGTTCAGTTCTTTGGGGACCACCTTAAATCTGAAAGGCATCTTTGCATCAGAAACAGAGTTATGACAGTTTGAGTCTCGAAAGCCCTTACTTAATCTAGAAACCGCAGTCAAACGTCCATTCTTTTCCGCGATGCATCGCCCACGCATATTCACAAAACCTTAAAACCTTTTTTTATTTAGTATCACCTATTCGGCTAGTATACCTGATTCGAGTTTCACAGTCAGGTCAACATCCTATGGCAAGTCGAGTGACGTTCAAGTACTAGTAAGGGCCAAAATCGGGCTGAAAATGACCACTTCTGTGCAAAACGTCCATCTTGTTGTTGCAACAACATAGATTCTGGTCACTTTTTGTGCCTTTACCCATGACAAACATGCCTAGAAATGTTCAGTTCTTTGGGGGCCACCTTAAATCTGAAAGGCATCTTTGCATCAGAAACAGAGTTATGACAGTTTGAGTCTCGAAAGCCCTTACTTAATCTAGAAACCGCAGTCAAACGTCCATCCTTTTCCTCGATGCATCGCCCATGCGTATTTACACAACCTTAAAACCTTTTTTTATTTAGTGTCACCTATTCGGGTAGAGTACCTGATTCGAGTTTGGCAGTCACGTCAACTTCCTATGACAAGTCGAGTGAAGTTTGAGTTCTAGAAAGGGCCAAAAGTGGGCTGAAAATGTCCACTTCCGGGCAAAACTTCCATCTTGTTCTAGTAACAACATAGATTCTTGTCACTTTTTGTGCCTCTACTCATGACAAACATGCCTAGAAATGTTTAGACAGTTTGGGGACCACTCAAAATTTGAAATGGATATTTGCATCAGAAACAGAGGTATGACAGTTTGATTCTAGTGAGCCCTTACTCAATCTAGAAACCGCAGTCAAATGTCCATCCTTTGATGTGATGCTCCGCCCACACGCATTTACAAACCCTTAAAACCTTTTTTATTTAGGGTCGCCTATTCGGCTAGAGTACCTGATTCGAGTTCGACATCTTTCAAGTCAACATCCTATGACAAATCAAGTGAAGTTCAAGTACTATAAAAAGCCAAAAATGGGCTAACAATGTCGACTTCCGTGCAAAATGTCCATTTTGTTCTTGTAACAACATAGATTCTTGTCACTTTTGGTGCCTTTACTCATGATCGACATGAGTGCCAAATTTTTAAGTCAGTAGAAGGCACCATATAAAAACAGAAACTGAGTTAGGACAGTTTAATGCTCTAAAGCCCGTAGTCAGTCTCAAAAACAGTCAAATACCCGATCCCCAGGAGCCATGGTCCGACAATTTACATCGGCAAAACGGCAAAAACTTTGGAATTTAGCACCACCTACTACCACTTTATCCAGTTCAAGTATATCAAATAGCAATCAGGTCAATACCCGTAGTCAGTCTTGAAGAAAGTCAAATACTCATCCCCAGCAGCTTAACTTTCTTGTGCTGGTACTCATGCTACACTTTCTTTCAAGTCATGGGGTTAGAACCTGGATTATTACAGAGTTGCTCATAAAAATACCACCAGGAAGAAGACGCTATGGAGAATTGTTCAATTTTGGGGTACAAGAAAGGTGGTTTTCTTTATCCAAGAATAGCAACAATGAACTCAAAATAATGATACTAAGAACAAACATCAGCAGGGGAGGCGCTAATTGGAAGGTGCAAAAACAAACAACCTGCCTGACACTTGGTGGTGTTTTTTTTTTTTGCTTCAAGTGTAACATCCAGACCTCATCTTGTACTCCACTTCCAAACGGATGCCTCTTACTAGGAATGAAAAAATGACTACTATCAGGACTGGGTACTTTTCTCTCGCCCGTTTTAGTCCTTTTTCATCTCCAAAAAAGCCGGCCATCATCTTGTGTTCCTCTTGTTATGAGGCAAATAGGCGGCTTTTTTTTGGCGGAGAGGAGCGAGGACAGGGCGTCCTGCGTGCGGTGCGTCCTCGAATCAGGCAGAGTGCCCCGCGTCTGTGCGCATACTGATGACGGCCACGAGTCCTCCACTGGCACGGTGCTCATTGACGAGGCAATGAGCACCGCGTCGCTCCGCCTTAATTAGGGATGAGAACGTGAAGCAACGTACTTGGTCGATCATCACAAGCGTTAACGATCCTCTATGAAATATTTCGTAGCGCCGTACATATCAATTTTTGATCACAGGTATGCTCAATAAAGCCTGTTTTTCCTTGACCCAACGGAGTAGTTCTTCGAGCAGTTGGCCCAGATGCGGAAAAACTTCTGCAATTTTAAACGAAGTCAGAGTTTAGTCTTAGACTTCAAAGATTCCATTTTGTACAAACCTTGTTTTAATGAAAGCCAAAGACAACAACAGAGATGAAAGACCGGAGGACCTAAACATGTTCCTAATCAAAGGGCCACTGAAAGAGCCAAAGAATGTGAACCAACGTACTTGGTGTATCGTCACAAGAGTTAACGATCTTCTATGAATTATTTTGTAACGCCGTACATATACATTTTAGATCACAGGTATGCTCAATGAAACCGGATTTTCTGAACTAAAACCTTGAGCCGATGAAGTAGCTCTTTCAGCAGTTTTCCCAGATGCGGAAAAATGTTTTTTTTAAATTTGAACGAAGTCAGAGTTCAGTCTTAGACATCAGAGATTCCATTTTGTACAAGCCTTGTTTTAATGAAAAACAAAGACAACAACAGAGCTGAAAGACCGGAGAACCGAAACATGTTCTTAATCAAAGGGCCACTGAATAACTCAAAGAATGTGAAGCAAAGTACTTGGTCGATCGTCACAAGCGTTAACGATCCTCTATGAATTATTTCCTAACAACGTACATTTACATTTTAGATCACAGGTATGCTCAATAAAGCCTGTTTTTCTGAATTAAAACCTTGACCCAATGAAAAAGTTATTTCAGCAGTTTTCCCAGATGCGGAAAAACGTTCTGTAAATTTGAACGAAGTCAGAGTTCAGTCCTCGACATCAGAGATTCCATTTTTGTACAAGCCTTGTTTTAATGAAAAACAAAGACAACAACAGAGCTGAAAGACCGGAGAACCTAAACATGTTCTTAATCAAAGGGCCACCGAATAACTCAAAGAATGTGAAGCAACGTACTTGGTCGATCGTCACAAGTGTTAATGATCCTCAATTAATTATTTCGTAACGCCGTACATGTCAATTTTTTATCACAGCTATCCTCAATAAAGCCTGTTTTTCTGAGCTAAAACATTGACCCAATGAAGTAATTGTTTGAGCTGTTTGAGCAAATTGCCCAGATGCGGAAAAACTGAAATTTTAACAAAGTCAGAGTTCAGTCTTCGACTTCAAAGATTCCATTTTGTACAAGCCTTCTTTTAATGGAAAACAACGACAACAACAGAGATGAAAGACCAGAGGACATAAACACGTTCCTAATCAAAGAGCCACTGAAAGAGCCAACGAACATGAAGCAACGCACTTGGTCGATTGTCACAAGCCTTAACGATCCTTTATTAATTATTTCGTAACGGCATACATATCAATTTTAGATCACAGGTATGCTAAAAAAAAGCCTGTTTTTTCTGAACTAAAACCTTGACCCAATGAAGTAGTTCTTTCAGCAGTTTTCCCAGATGCGGAAAAACGTTCTTTAAATTTGAACAAAGTCAGAGTTCAGTCTTAGACATCAGAGATTCCATTTTGTACAAGCCTTGTTTTAATGAAAAACAAAGACAGCAACAGAGAAGAAAGACCGGAGAACCTAAACATGTTCTTAATCAAAAGGCCACTGAAAGAGCTAAAGAATGTGAAGCAACGTACTTGGGTCGATTGTCACAAGCGTTAACGATCTTCTATGAATTATTTCGTAATGCCGGACATATATATTTTTCATCACAGGTATCCTCAATAAAGCCTGTTTTTCTGAGCTAAAACATTGACCCGATGAAGTAAATGTTTGAGCTGTTTGAGCAAATTGCCCAGATGCGGAAAAACTGAAATTTTAACAAAGTCAGAGTTCAGTCTTCGACTTCAAAGATTCCATTTTGTACAAGCCTTCTTTTAATGAAAAACAAAGACAACAACAGAGATGAAAGACCAGAGGACATAAACACATTCCTAATCAAAGGGCCACTGAAAGGGCCAACAAACATGAAGCAACGTACTTGGTCGATTGTCACAAGCCTTAACGATCCTTTATTAATTATTTCATAACGGCAAATATATCAATTTTAGATCACAGGTATGCTAAATAAAGTCTGTTTTTCTGAACTAAAACCTTGACCTAATGAAGTAGTTCTTTCAGCAGTTTTCCCAGATGCGGAAAAACGTTTTTTAAATTTGAACACAGTCAGAGTTCAGTCTTCGACTTCAGAGATTCCATTTTGTACAAGCCTTGTTTTAATGAAAAACAAGACAACAGAGATGAAAGACCGGAGAACCTAAACATGTTCCTAATCAAAGGGCCACTGAAAGAGCCAAAGAATGTGAACCAACGTACTTGGTGTATCGTCACAAGAGTTAACGATCTTCTATGAATTATTTTGTAACGCCGTACATATACATTTTTGATCACAGGTATGCTCAATGAAACCGGATTTTCTGAACTAAAACCTTGACCCAAGGAAGTAGTTCTTTCAGCAGTTTTCCCAGATGCGGAAAAACGTTTTTTTAAATTTGAACGAAGTCAGAGTTCAGTCTTAGACATCAGAGATTCCATTTTGTACAAGCCTTGTTTTAATGAAAAACAAGACAACAGAGATGAAAGACCGGAGAACCTAAACATGTTCTTAATCAAAGGGCCACTGAATAACTCAAAGAATGTGAAGCAAAGTACTTGGTCGATCGTCACAAGCGTTAACGATCCTCTATGAATTATTTCCTAACAACGTACATTTACATTTTAGATCACAGGTATGCTCAATAAAGCCTGTTTTTCTGAATTAAAACCTTGACCCAATGAAAAAGTTATTTCAGCAGTTTTCCCAGATGCGGAAAAACCTTGTGTAAATTTGAACGAAGTCAGAGTTCAGTCTTCGACATCAGAGATTCCATTTTTTACAAGCCTTGTTTAAATGAAAAACAAAGACAACAAAAGAGATGAAAGACCGGAGAATCTAAACATGTTCTTAATCAAAGGGCCACTGAATAACTCAAAGAATGTGAAGCAACGTACTTGGTCGATCGTCACAAGCGTTAATGATCCTCAATTAATTATTTCGTAACGCCGTACATGTCAATTTTTTTATCACAGCTATCCTCAATAAAGCCTGTTTTTCTGAGCTAAAACATTGACCCGATCAAGTAATTGTTTGAGCTGTTTCAGCAAATTGCCCAGATGCGGAAAAACTGAAATTTTAACAAAGTCAGAGTTCAGTCTTCGACTTCAAAGATTCCATTTTGTACAAGCCTTCTTTTAATGAAAAACAAAGACAACAACAGAGATGAAAGACCAGAGTACATAAACACGTTCCTAATCAAAGGGCCACTGAAAGGGCCAACGAACATGAAGCAACGTACTTGGTCGATTGTCACAAGCCTTAACGATCCTTTATTAATCATTTCGTAACGGCATACATATCAATTTTAGATCACAGGTATGCTAAATAAAGCCTGTTTTTTCTGAACTAAAACCTTGACCCAATGAAGTAGTTCTTTCAGCAGTTTTCCCAGATGCGGAAAAACGTTTTTTTGAATTTGAACAAAGTCAGAGTTCAGTCTTCGACTTCAGAGATTCCATTTTGTAGAAGCCTTGTTTTAATGAAAAACAAGACAACAGAGATGAAAGACCGGAGGACCTAAATATGTTCCTAATCAAAGGGCCACTGAAGAGCCAAAGAATGTGAAGCAACGTACTTGGTCGATTGTCACAAGCGTTAACGATCCTCTATGAATTATTTCGTAACGGCATACATATCGATTTTAGATCACAGGTATGCTAAATAAAGCCTGTTTTTTCTGAACTAAAACCTTGACCCAATGAAGTAGTTCTTTCAGCAGTTTTCCCAGATGCAGAAAAACGTTTTTTAAATTTGAACAAAGTCAGAGTTCAGTCTTCGACTTCAGAGATTCCATTTTGTACAAGCCTTGTTTTAATGAAAAACAAAGACAACAACAGAGATGAAAGACCGGAGAACCTAAACCCTGTTCTTAATCAAAAGGCCACTGAAAGAGCCAAAGAATGTGAAGCAACGTTATTTGAGCAGTTTTCCCAGATGCGGAAAAACTGTTTTGAAATTTGAACAAAGTCAGAGTTCTGTCTTCAACTTCAGAGATTCTCTCCGGTATGGAACCTAATTAGTTCAGGCTCTGCTACCTAAGTGGGTGGTAATCAAAAAGTAAATGTAAAGTATTATTAGGACCCCCATTTTAGGAGGGGAGAGTCCTCCCAGATTCTTTAGTTCTAAGGCTGTCTAAATAATGAGAGGGTGACTAGAATTAAATATTAAAAAATGATATTTTACAAAAAGGACTAAGTACAAAGCATTGTGATACCAGCACTGGAGAGACAGAACCGAGCTATCTCAAGGTCGGAGCAAACTCTAAAATGGTTGCCCGTCTCCCGTGCTTTTGTCCACCCAGATTGGCCCACCTTGACGGGGATCGAAAGAAGGAACACATTCCCTCCAACATACATGTTGCATTATTATATGTAGCTCAGGTGCACATGACGAGACGACTGCTGGAGCATCATAAATGCGTCATTAGCCTGGCGCGGGTCAACGCATGTGACTCATCACAATTAAACCTAAGGTGTAGCGTTATCGCCCTCTACTGGTCAAAATTTAGCGCTACATGTATTAAACGAGCCTTGATCGGCCAGAGTTACTCTCGGACAAAACAAAACAAACATCACGATGTCAGCAATTTCACTGCAAAACAAACTAAATATCTTTATACACAAAGTCAACTTACTAATAATGTTTGACCAAGTTTCGAGATGAAGCTTACACGTGTCCGCCGATTAAAAAGGTCCGACAGGAAACAACGACTGGAGCAGTAGAAAATGCACACTTTGTTATCCAGTCGTTAATAAAAGTCAGATTTTCGCCATTTATTTAGATTTTTTTGGAGTCAGTCTTCTTCTACTCACCCAACTGACCCTTCATTGCACACAACGAATGTGACTCATCACAATTAAACCTAAGGTGTAGCGTTATTGCCCTCTACTGGTCAAAATGTAGCGCTACATGTATTAAACGAGCCTTGACCGCCCAGTGTTACTCTCGGACAAAACAAAACAAACATCACGATGTCAGCAATTTCAGTACAAAACTAAATATCTGCATAAACAAAGTCGACTTAGAGATGTTTGACCAAGTTTTGAGATGAAGCTTACAGGTGTCTGGAACAGTGTCCTCCGATTAAAAAGGTCCGACAGGAAACAACGACCGGAGCACTAGAAAATGCATACTTTGTTATCCAGTCGTTAATAAAAGTCAAATTTTCACCATTGATTTAGATTTGTTTGAGTCAGTCTTCTTCTACTCACCCAACTGACCCTTCATTGTGACGCATACGCCTCACTGTTGCCCCCCGTGGGATGGCGGGAGTACTGCATGCACGACCAACCTTGGTTTAAATGGTGTCATCACGCCTTTTTGGGCAGTTGAATAGGCCCGCTATAGGTGCACATGACGAGGCGACTGCTGGAGCATCATAAATGCGTCATTAGCCTGGCGCGGGTCAGTCGGATTAGAAGTTTTACTTCAAAAGAAAGAAAGAAACGCTAAAGACTGAAAATATAAACATAAGATTAACATTACAAAAGTAAAGCGTCCATTGTGTATTTTTCATGAATAAAATAGGTTTAGTTTTAGCACATTCTCACAACTACATAGGCTTTTAACAACATCGACATTGCACACAACGCATGTGACTCATCACAATTAAACCTAAGGTGTAGCGTCATCGCCCTCTACTGGTCAAAATTTAGCGCTACGTGTATTAAACGAGCCTTGATCGCCCAGAGTTACTCTCGGACCAAAAACAAACAATTATCACGATGTCAGCAATTTCACTGCAAAACAAAGTAAATATCTTTATACACGAAGTCGACTTACAAATGTTTGACCAAGTTTTGTGATGAAGCTTACTCGTGTCCGCCGATCAAAAAGGTCCGACAGGAAACAACGACTGGTGCACTAGAAAATTCATACTTTGTTATCCAGTCGTTATTTAGATTTTTGGGAGTCAGTCTTCTTCTACTCACCCAACTGACCCTTCATTGCACACAACGAATGTGACTCATCACAATTAAACCTAAGGTGTAGCGTTATCGCCCTCTACTGGTCAAAATTTAGCGTTACATGTATTAAACGAGCCTTGACTGCCCAGAGTTACTCTCGGGCAAAACAAAACAAACATCACAATGTCAGCAATTTCAATACAAAACTAAATATCTTCATACACGAAGTCGACTTACAGATGTTTGACCAAGTTTCGTGACGAAGCTTACACGTGTCCGCCGATTAAAAATGTCCGACAGGAATCAACGACCGGAGCACTAGAAAATTCATATTTTGTTATCCAGTCGTTAATAAAAGTCAGATTTTCGCCATTTATTTAGATTTTTTGGAGTCAGTTTTCTTCTACTCACCCAACTGACCCTTCATTGCACACAACGAATGTGACTCATCACAATTAAACCTAAGGTGTAGCGTTATCGCCCTCTACTGGTCAAAATTTAGCGCTTCAAGTTACTTTCGGACAAAAAAACACAAACATCACAATGTAAGCAATTTAACTGCAAAACAAACTAAATATCTATACATTTATAAAGTTGACTTAAAAATGTTTGACCAAGTTTCGTGATGAAGCTTACGGTGTCCGCCGACTAAAAAGGTCCGACAAGAAACAACGACTGGTGCACTAGAAAATTCATACTTTGTTATCCAGTCGTTAATAAAAGTCAGATTTTCGCCATTTATTTAGATTTTTTTGGAGTCAGTCTTCTTCTACTCACCCAACTGACACATACGCCTCGCTGTAGCCCCCCCGTGGGGTGGCGGGAGTACTGCATGCACGACCAACCCTAGTTTAAATGGTGTCATCAAGCCTTTTTGGGCAGTTGAATAGGCCCGCTCTAGGTGCACATGCATGACGAGGCGACTGCTGGAGCATCATAAATGCGTCATTAGCCTGGCGGATTAGAAGTTCTACTTCAAAAGAAAGAAATCAATTCTAATGACCGCACTACTTTTTTTTGTCCTTTTTCTAAAGAAAAACGCAAGCGGCAGCTGATGATGTAGCGGAGGGAGATAAACGATGCTAACAGGTTGCCGCACAATGAATAAATCATTACGACCGGGGTTTGGAAGGTAGGAGTGGGGGGGGGGGGGTCAGGGTAATCACTGAGGGTGCTGCTACCTTCATCTTCTCGCCATTCTTTTCTTTAATGCGCTTAAATCTGCAACCTCTTGACAACAAGAAAGGAAGAAAAAAGAAAAAAAAAGAGGGGGGGTTGATGGAGAAGGGAGCGGATGCGGGAGCAGGGTGCCCTCTAGTGGCGTGGGAGGACGCTGGCGCAAACAAGTTGTCATCACATATGATGAGCGTGTTAACGTGCATAAAATGACTTTTTTTTTTCTTTTCGTCCTTAAGATATTAAATTGCAAAAAAAAAAAAAAAAAAAAAGATATTAAATTGCAGGTTAAATTAAATAAAAAAGTATAAATATGATGCATTTATATTTTTTTTGGAGGATGATTTGAGTCAGGATGGAAAGAAAAAGAGCGCACACATAAGAATAAAAAAAGGCAGCGTCAATATTGGCGCATGCACACAACAAGTGCGTCCTTTTCCACGCCAAAACACGCGTCAAGTTTGTGCGTGTAGTTGACCTCACTGCGCCATTTGTTTCTGTTCCATTTGGCGCAATCCGCCGGAGCGCGCTCGCTCGCGCGCACGGATGCTGCTGATGAGAGGCGCAGCATCCGAGCTGGAGGATAATGAGGATGAGGATGAGGATGAGGATGAGGAGGCCCGCTGAGGTGCAACTTTTAGGTGACGAGAACTCTTTTTAAGGAAGAAAAAAAAAAGTACTCACATGGACGTGATGTTCCTGCACAGCTCCGCCAGGTCCACGGTGCCGGTGCCGTTGCCGCCGCCGCCGCCGCCGTCCTGCACGGCGAGCAGCGGGAAGAAGCGGCCGCTGTGCGACTTATTGCAATAGATCTCCGTCTGCGAGCAGCTGCACGTCGGCGGGCAGTCCAGCATGGAGCCGAGGTGGTCCCGGAACAGGAGGCTGAGCAGCAAGACAATCCTCCACCGGCAAATCCGCATCGAGTCGAGCCATAGATCCATGTCTGCTGCTCCCGCTGCAGGAGGAGAAGAAGATCCTGAAGGTCCTCGGAGGAAAGGAGGAGGAGGAGGAGGAGGAGGAGGAGGAGGATGAGGATGGTGCGTGTGAACAGAGGATGCTCTGTGCGGTGTCCTTGCAACCCCCTCCCCTCACCTAATACAAAAAAAAAAAGGACACACTCCCCCCCCCAAAAAAAGCAAGAAAAAAAAAAAGACGAGCATCAAGTGGAATAAATCTCCCGTGCGTGGAAAAGGTGCATGGTGGCTTCGGACTGCAGGCAAGGGGGGGTGGTGGGGGGTTTGGTGGTGTGGCCGTGCTCTCCTCTGCGCTCCTCGGCGGGCTGGAGCAGGACGGACTGGCGCGCTGGATGGATGGATGATGGAGGAGAGAGAAAGAGAGAGAGGGGGGATGAGAAGTTGGGGGCGTCAAGTCCCGCCCACCAGCTGCTGTCACACTGACACCTGCAGAAGCTGCATGCAGTCAAGTGTGATTACAGATCCACGCACGGAGGGGTTGCTGCTGATGCTGATGTGCTGCACAAACACACAAGACACGCGTGGGGTGACTCACTATAAAAAAAAAAAAATTTAAAAAAAGCAATGTATCATCCACGCAAAGCGCGTCCTTACTTTACTCCTGTCTTGTCCACACACACACGCACACGCAGGTGCGACTGATCCAAGTATTGTGGAGCCACCATAGGTGGATTAATGACCGGGCCTACCGGGCCCAGGCCCAGGGGGCCAGAGGCCCCAAGGGGCCAGGCCAACTTGGCCCCGCGGCCGCGACCCAAGCAAAACTACTTTAGCAAAAATAATAATCTTAAGCCCCAAGGGGCCAGGCCAACTTGGCCCCGCGGCCATGATCCATAGAGGGTAAGAGGCCCCAAGGGGCCAGGTCAACTTGGCCCCGCGGCCGCGACCCACAGAGGGCCAGAGGCCCCAAGGGGCCAGGCCAACATGGCCCCGCGGCCATGATCCATAGACGGTCAGAGGCCCCAAGGGGCCAGGCCAACTTGGCCCCGCGGCCACGATCCATAGAGGGTCAGAGGCCCCAGGGGGCCAGGTCAACTTGGCCCCGCGGCCACGATCCATAGACGGTCAGAGGCCCCAAGGGGCCAGGCCAACTTGGCCCCGCGGCCACGACCCACAGAAGGCCAGAGGCCCCAAAGGGCCAGGCCAACTTGGCCCCGCGGCCGCGAGCCACAGAAGGCCAGAGGCCCCAAGGGGCCAGGTCAACTTGGCCCCGCGGCCACGATCCATAGAGGGTAAGAGGCCCCAAGGGGCCAGGTCAACTTGGCCCTGCGGCCGCGACCCACAGAGGGCCTGAGGTCCTAAGGGGTCAGGCCAACTTGGCCCCGCGGCCATGATCCATAGAGGGCCAGAGGCCCCGAGGGGTCAGGCCAACTTGGCCCCGATCCATAGAGGGTCAGAGGCCCCAAGGGGCCAGGCCAACTTGGCCCCGCGGCCACGACCCACAGAGGCCCCAAGGGGCCAGGCAAAATTGGCCCCGCGGCCATGATCCACAGAGGGCCAGAGGCTCTCAATCATTATTATCAAAGCTAATTCTCAAATTGGATGGATCACACAACCTCACTCACATATTCTTTATCAATTATTAAAGGTTGTTTCTGAATTTTGATCACAGAACTTAATGCAAATATTCTTGATTGATTGACAAAGCTCATTCTCAAATTTTGATTACACAACCTTACTCTGACAAATTATCATTATCAAAAAGCTCTATCTCGAATTTGGATCACAGAATCTCACTCAAGTATTCTTAGCTGTGCCCCTCCCCCATCGAGTCTTTCATAAACCGGTCTGTTCTTTTAGAATCTCCTCATTTGGTATTTTGAACTCGTGAGAGACTGCTCAAAATTTGGTTTCCTTTCCCTCAGTTCAGACTCAGAGATAATTTGAAATCATTCAACAAGAAGTTTAACGCGCGCACACACACACACACACACACACTTGAGTTGAGCATTACTTGGAAATTCTTATATTTTCCATTTTGCTGTTATTATCAGCATCTTCCCATTTTGTCCTTTTCTTTCGAGAAAGTTTACAGTCTGACATTTGTCACTGCTGTCAGTTAATAACTTTTTGGTCTTTGACCCATTTTGTCATTTTCTCGATTCGATCGTCACTGACCACTCTCTCCTGTCTGGCAGACATCGTTGCTGCCATCATAGCTAGCAAGCTGCCTGCAGCGGGTCATCCCTATGTTCCCCGTCCCTATGTTACCCGGGTCCTATGTTCCCCTCTACCGGGGAACTAAGGACCCTTTTTAAAAAAAAGGGTTCTATGTTCCCCGCTGCGGGGAACGTACAACACTTTTTCCAGAAAAGGGTTCTATGTTCCCCGCTGCTTCCAATGCGCGACTAAGTAAGACGCACGCAGACACGCATGACAGAGACGCGTTTAAGTTGTCGAAGGAAGGAAGTTCGCGTTTGAGTTGCTCTATCTGCTGCCGCACGCCCTGTGACAGGTTAGGTTTAGGGATGGTTTTGGTCAGGGCACAATTTCGCCAAAAAAGTGCTCCACAACGCCCTGTGACAGGTTAGGTTTAGGGATAGTTTTGGTCAGGGCACAATTTCGCCAAAAAAAAGTGCTCCACAACGCCCTGTGACAGGTTAGGTTTAGGGATGGTTTTGGTCAGGGCACAATTTCGCAATTTCGCCAGATACAATGCAGGGAACATAGGACCCTTTTTTAGAAAAAGGGTCCTAAGTTCCCCGGTCGCATACAAAGACCCAGGAACAACCGGGGAACATAGGACCCGGGGAACATAGGACCCGGGGAACATAGGCACGCTCCCGCCTGCAGATAGCAACATTTTGGTGTCCTTTGGGAAAATATTTAGAAAGAAGACAAAAGTACACACAGTTGTACAACTATTATCTTTATGATCTTTTTTTTGTTAGTTTCTCTGTTACTGTGTGTGGCCAATTAAGCGACTTTTGGCCATACCTGGCTGGTGACATTTAGCGACTTTCTGGTTGATGTTAAGATTAATAATAGCAACAGTTCTCTTCATCTTAATGCAATTTATTGTGTCTGTCTCTCCACATTTTGCCATTAGGTACTTTGAGCTCTTGTTGGTCAGTCACTCTAAGGTACATTGTTGCTGCCATCATAGCTAGCAAGCTGCCTGCAGATAGCGACATTTTGGTGTCCTTTGAGAAATATTAAGAAAGAAGACAAAAGTACAAGACATTGTACGATTACTATCTTTTTAAAATTATTTGTTTCACTGTGTGATTGACCGACTTTGCCGCTAGATTTCGCGTCTTTTGGCCATACCTGGCTAGCGACTAAAAACATCATTTAGCGACTTTTTGGTTGTGAAGATAAGTGGTAAAAGCAGATCTTCCTGTTGGTCTTCCCACATTTTGCCATTTGGTACTTTGCACTCTTCTTGGTCACTCCAAGGCATTTGTCCCTGCCTTCAGCTAGTCACTTGGCTCTTTTGGAATATATTTCACTGTAATTGGCTCTCTCTCTCTCTTTCTCCTCAGTACAAATCAGCCTGTTCCCTTGCCATTCATCACTGACCACTCTGCTCTCCTGTCTGTCAGACATTATTGCTGCTTGCAGATAGCTTGGGGTCCTTAGAGAAAATATCAGAAGAGAAAAGTACACAATTATCTTAATTATCTTTTTTATTCAGTCAGTCCTTCAGTGAGTCCCAGTGTGTTGGCGATTAAGCAACGTTGGCATTCAATTAGCGACTTTTGGCCATACATGGCTGGCGACTCAAAAAACTAGAAAAAAAGTACAAAAAGTTGTACAATTAATATCTTTATTATCCTTAATTCCCCTGAATCCTAGAGTGTGTTGCAATTAAGCAACTTTGCTGCTAGGTTTAGCGACTCTTGTTTTGGGCATACCTGGCTAGCGACTACAAACATTATTCAGCAACTTTTTGGCTGTTAAGATTAACGTTAATAAATTAAATCCTAATACAATTTATTGTGTTGGTCTCGCCATCTTGCTATTAGGTACTTTGAATTCTTGTTGGTCTCTGCTAAGGTATCTGGCTGTTGTCTTTGCCTTCAGTTAGTCACTTGGCTCTGGAATATATTTAACTGTACTTGGCTCTCTCTTTCTCCTCAGTACAAATCAGTCTGTTCCCTTGCCATTTAGACATTTTCTTGATTGGATCATCACTGACCACTCTGCTCTCCTGCTGTCTATCAGACATTGTTGCTCCCATCATAGCTAGCAAGCTGCCTTGGTGTCCTTTGTGAAAATATTTAGATAGAAGACTAAAGTGCACAAAGGTGTACAATTATTATCTTTTCAAAATATTTGTTTCACTGTCAGTGTGATTGACCGACTTTGCCGCTAGATTTCGCGTCTTTTGGCCATACCTGGCTAGCGACTGAAAACATCATTTAGCAACTTTTTGGTTGTGAAGATAAGAGGTAAAAGCAGATCTGCCTGTTGGTCTTTCCACATTTTGCCATTTGGTACTTTGCACTCTTGTTGGTCACTCCAAGGCATTTGTCCCTGCCTTCAGCTAGTCACTTGGCTCTTTTGGAATATATTTCACTGTAATTGTCTCTCTCTCTCTTTCTCCTCAGTACAAATCAGTCTGTTCCCTTGCCATTTAGACATTTTCTTGATTCGATCATCACTGACCACTCTGCTCTCCTGCTGTCTATCAGACGAATCAGTTGATTCTCTGCTCTCAATTGTCTATGCTAGTAAGCTGTTATTCTCTGCTTTGGAGTGTTGATGCTGGGTTGCTAGTTTTCTAAATCACCTCACACACTTGAAGGAAGCAGCACCGATCATAAACACACAAACAAACTCACACACACACACACACACACACACACACACACACACACACACATAGTTGGTTTATCTGTTGTGATAGGCAAAGAGCCAATGTGCAAAGAAAGAAGGGAAATATGGATCATAAACGTTTAAGTGGAGGAGCTAGAAAAAAAATTCAGCAAGAAAAGAAAAAAAAGGAATCAGTTTTACTTGAGAGTGTTCCAAATATCTCCAGCTTCTTCAGTACAAAGACATCTGCTGAAAGCAATTCTATAAATGCTACTGCAAATTCAGCTAAGGTTAGCAATGCACCTGAGCTAGCATGTAGCTCCCAAGATCCTGAGACCACTACAAGTGTAGACACTGAACCAAATGCTTCTGATGCTTATGATTCAACCAATTCAGCAGTAGCCAGTTGCTCGGATGAATGTGAGGTCACTGCACCTCTGGACAGCATAGAAAATGAGCTGAATCTTTCTTCAACACCATCTACAGTGACAACTCTACCTAGTGATCCCGCTAAATGGGCTGAGATCCTCACTGAGTCAATGAAGGAAGTTCTTATTCAAAGAGGTGCAAAATCATTTCACAACCGTCACAGCCATTATCCAGCTTCTGTGAGGAACAGTGGGCTAGGAGGCAAAACCCGATGCCTAAACAATGAACATTTTACTTCACACTTGCCCAATGGACAACGAGTACAAAGAGAGTGGCTGATGTACTCTCCCTCTACTGGTAATGTTTACTGCTTTGCATGCAAACTGTTTTCCCCAAAAACGCATTCTTTTGTGACAGGCTATTGTGATTGGAAACACTCAGAAAGATTTGGTGAACATGAGCGAAGTGCTGAGCACATAACCTGCATGCAAGCAGTCTTGAACCGCGCCAAAGGTGCCACAGTTGATGCAGACCTGTTCAAACAGTTTCAGGCAGAGAGCAGCTATTGGAGGCAGGTGTTACAAAGAGTTGTTGCAGTCATTAAATTCCTTGCAGAAAGGGGCCTTGCATTTAGGGGTAAAAATGAATCGTTAGGGTCTCCTCTCAATGGGAACTACCTTGGTATTCTGGAGGTCCTGGCTGAATTTGATCCCTTTCTAAAGGATCACATCAGAAAGTTTGGGCAGATGGGTCGAGGTAATACCTCATATCTGTCCTCCACCATTTGTGAGGAATTCATTGAATTGATTGGTGCAAAAACCAAACAGGCTATAGCAGATGAACTGCAAGCAAGCAAATACTACTCTATCATTGTGGATTCAACCCCAGATTTATCTCATGTGGACCAATTGACATTCATATTCCGTTTTGTTAGCAAAGAGGGCAGTGTTGTTGAACGCTTTGTGGGTTTTGAGCCCATTACTAGCCATACAGGTGAAAGTTTGGCTAACTGTGTCATGTCTGTGTTGGAAAATCTAGGGTTAGAGCTGTCAAATTGCAGGGGGCAGGCTTATGATAATGCCAGCAACATGTCAGGGAGGTATAATGGGTTGCAGGCTCACTTAAAGAAAAGCAACCCATTAATACACTATATTCCATGTGCAGCTCACTCTTTGAATTTGGTGGGAGTCAACAGCATTGACAGATGTGGAAATGAAGTCTCTAAGTATTTTGACTTGATTCAGTCTATTTACAACTTCACAACTGCATCCACACACCGATGGGACAGGGTATTTGGCAATTCCAACATAGATCTCACACTTAAAGCTTTATCCAACACGCGTTGGAGTTGCCGTGCAGAATCTACCAAAGCACTGTGGCAGAACTACAGTAAAATAAAAGCAGCACTACAGGTTATTTCCACTGATGACACAGAGAAACGAGACACACGAACTGAAGCTGACAGTCTAGTGCGGAAGCTGGATTCACTTGAGATGGCCTTCATGGCAGGCTTTTGGGACACTGTTCTGTCCAGATTTCAGGCCACAAGTCTGCAACTTCAAAAAGCAGACATGGACCTTGGTACAGCAGTTAGATTGCTGGAATCTCTGCGCACCTTTGTTCTCTCCCAAAGAGATCTATTTGATAATTTTGAGCAGAAAGCCTTAAACATGTTGGGTGGCACCCCATCTTACAGGGCTGAACGGACGAGG
>NC_084732.1:2996301-3001301 GCF_033978785.1 Entelurus aequoreus | reverse complement strand
TTATTTCCAGGCGAACGTATGAACATCATTAAAAAATAAAAATAAAATGAATACAAAAATAAATACAAAAATAAATACAAAAATAAATACAAATTAAATTAAATTAAATACAATTAAATAAAAAAATAAAAAAATGCTGTTCATCTTTTTTATGGAGACATTTAGTTAATCTTTGAACTGAAATCCAATGTTATTAAAAAAACTATTGAGTTTGAATCCAAAATCGTTTTTGAATCAAAAATCAATTACGAATCGAATCGTGACAACCGAGATTTGAATCGAATCGCGTGGTATTGTATTTTTTTTTTTCAGTCAAAATGCAATGTACGTTTAGTAAGAAAATATCATTATTGACGCATATTATTTCCAGGCGAACGTTTTAACATCGCTAAAAAAAATAAAATTTAATAAATACAATTAAATACAATAAAATTAAATTAAATACAATTAAATACAATTAAATAAAATTAAAAAAAAATGCTGTTTATCTATTTTATGGAGGAATGTAGTTAATCTTAGAACTGGTATCCAATGTTAGTAAAAAACTATTGAGTTTGAATCAAAAATCAATTATGAATCGAATCGTGACAACCAAGAAACGAATCAAATTGCCTGTTTTTTTTTTTTTCAGTCAAAATGTAAAAAACTAATATGTCTAGTAAGAAAACATCATTATTGAACGTTTGAACATCGCTAAAAAAAATCAAAAAACGTCGAGTGGGAATCAACAACAGCGCCTCTGCTGGTTGTGACCAAGCCATGCGCCTTATTTGGGCGTGGAAGTGAGTAGCGCGTGTGTGGCAATAATCAGCGGTGTTTAAGCCGGAAGTCGAAGATTACGAGCGTGCGATCGAGACGATTGCGGAGGAAGCATGACGGGCGTTTTTGGTGTTATAATGCGATTGTCACGGCGGCTCTGCCTATCTGGCATCAGATTACGCCACAAAAGAGTCGTGTGTTTTATTGTCTTTACTGCGTTTGATGCATCTTTGAAAAAGTTAGGAGGAGGGGGAGAAGACCGCCACTTCCTGCGCCGGCGAGTATTCAGCGGCTAATAAAAGTGGAGCCGATAAAAGTTGAATGGCGGTGAAATATGAAAGACCTGGAGGAGCGAGAAGAGGATACCCCGGCCAAGTATCCACTCAGCTTGTGACATGTTTGACTTTATTATTGACTCCCCCGTTTGACACCTTTTCCATCAGCCCCGCACTTTCTCGCTGCCGGCGGAAACCAAACAAGTAATAAACGCTGAAGTTTGCTTGAGGTCGCTCGTCGGGACGCCTCTCAAATGAACGGAAATTGGGCAAATTACAGCAGCATCTGGCATGAAGCAACAAATACAGTAAGGCCACTTCATGAAATACAGTCAAAGCAATGCTAATCTTCCTTATTAGCGAGATGTAGCATCTGAGAATAATTCACAATAAATTATCAGCCTTCAGTAAGCTACACCTGATTAAAGTGGCCCCCCTCCTGGTATTTTATCCAAAATAATGTAGAAATTTAACAAAATACGTCAGTTAAAACCGTGGATTACAATTAGCAACATGCTAATTAGCAGACTGACGGCCCAGAAAGCTAAAATTAGCCATATACCCTGCGTAAGCTAACATTTTTGTCAACCATACCAGTTAAGTCATGAAATGTATTCGGAAAAGTGACACCAAAACCAACAACAAACTAAACACAAAACATCAGTTAGCTATTAGCAACATACCAGCTAACTAGCCAGCAGCTGAGAATAATTCACAATAAATTGTCAGCCTTCAGTAAGCTACACCTGATTAAAGTGGCCCCCCTCCTGGTATTTTATCGAAAATAATGTAGAAATTTAACAAAATACGTCAGTTAAAACCATGGATTACAATTAGTAACATGCTAATTAGCAGACTGAAGGCTCAGAAAGCTAACAATCACCATGTACCCTGCGTAAGATAACGTTTTTGTCAACCGAAATAGTTAAGTCATGAAATTTATTCAGGAAAGTGACACCAAAACCAACAACAAACTAAACACAAAACATCAGTTAGCTATTAGCAACATACCAGCTAGCTAGCCAGCAGCTGAGAATAATTCACAATAAATTGTCAGCTTTCAGTAAGCTACACCTGATTAAAGTGGCCCCCCTTCTGGTATTTTATCCAAAATAATGTAGAAATTTAAGAAAATACGTCAGTTAAAACCGTGGATTACAATTAGCAACATGCTAATTAGCAGACTGAAGGCCCAGAAAGCTAAAATTAGCCATATACCCTGCGTAAGCTAACATTTTTGTCAACCATACCAGTTAAGTCATGAAATGTATTCGGAAAAGTGACACCAAAAACAACAACAAACTAAACCCAAAACATCAGTTAGCTATTAGCAACATACCAGCTAGCTAGCCAGCATCTGAGAATAATTCACAATAAATTATCAGCCTTCAGTAAGCTACACCTGATTAAAGTGGCCCCCCTTCTGGTATTTTATCCAAAATAATGTAGAAACTTAACAAAATGCGTCAGTTAAACCCGTGGATTACAATTAGCAACATGCTAATTAGCAGACTGAAGGCTCAGAAATCTAACATTAGCCATATACCCTGCGTTAGCTAACATATTTGTCAACCATACTAGTTAAGTCATGAAATGTATTCGGAAAAGTGACACCAAAAACAACAACAAACTAAACACAAAACATCAGTTAGCTATTAGCAACATACCAGCTAGCTAGCCAGCAGCTGAGAATAATTCACAATAAATTGTCAGCCTTCAGTAAGCTACACCTGATTAAAGTGGCCCCCCTTCTGGTATTTTATCGAAAATAATGTAGAAATTTAACAAAATACGTCAGTTAAAACCATGGATTACAATTAGCAACATGCTAATTAGCAGACCGAAGGCTCAGAAAGCTAACATTAACCATGTACCCTGCGTAAGCTAACGTTTTTGTCAACCGAATTAGTTAAGTCATGAAATTTATTCAGGAAAGTGACACCAAAACCAACAACAAACTAAACACAAAACATCAGTTAGCTATTAGCAACATACCAGCTAACTTGCCAGCAGCTGAGAATAATTCACAATAAATTATCAGCCTACAGTAAACTACACCTGATTAAAGTGGCCCCCCTTCTGGTATTTTATCCAAAATAATGTAGAAACTTAACAAAATACGTCAGTTAAAACCGTGGATTACAATTAGCAACATGCTAATTAGCAGACTGAAGGCCCAGAAAGCTAACATTAGCCATATACCCTGCGTTAGCTAACATTTTTGTCAACCATACCAGTTAAGTCATGAAATGTATTCGGAAAAGTGACACCAAAACCAACAACAAACTAAACACAAAACATCAGTTAGCTATTAGCAACATACCAGCTAGCTAGCCAGCAGCTGAGAATAATTCACAATAAATGATCAGCCTTCAGTAAGCTACACCTGATTAAAGTGGCCCCCCTTCTGGTATTTTATCGAAAATAATGTAGAAACTTAACAAAATACGTAAGTTAAAACCGTGGATTACAATTAGCAACATGCTAATTAGCAGACTGAAGGCCCAGAAAGCTAACATTAGCCATATACCCTGCGTTAGCTAACATATTTGTCAACCATACTAGTTAAGTCATGAAATGTATTCGGAAAAGTGACACCAAAACCACCAACAAACTAAACACAAAACATCAGTTAGCTATTAGCAACATACCAGCTAGCTAGCCAGCAGCTGAGAATAATTCACAATAAATTATCAGCCTTCAGTAAGCTACACCTGATTAAAGTGGCCCCCCTTCTGGTATTGTATCGAAAATAATGTAGAAATTTAACAAAATACGTCAGTTAAAACCATGGATTACAATTAGCAACATGCTAATTAGCAGACTGAAGGCCCAGAAAACTAACATTAGACATATACCCTGCGTTAGCTAACATTTTTGTCAACCATACTAGTTAAGTCATGAAATGTATTCGGAAAAGTGACACCAAAACCAACAACAAACTAAACACAAAACATCAGTTAGCTATTAGCAACATACCAGCTAACTTGCCAGCAGCTGAGAATAATTCACAATAAATTGTCAGCCTTCAGTAAGCTACACCTGATTAAAGTGGCCCCCCTTCTGGTATTTTATCGAAAATAATGTAGAAATTTAACAAAATACGTCAGTTAAAACCATGGATTACAATTAGCAACATGCTAATTAGCAGACTGAAGGCCCAGAAAGCTAACATTAGCCATATACCCTGCGTAAGCTAACATTTTTGTCAACCATACCAGTTAAGTCATGAAATGTATTCAGAAAAGTGACACCAAAACCAACAACAAACTAAACACAAAACATCAATTAGCTATTAGCAACATACCAGCTAACTAGCCAGCAGCTGAGAATAATTCACAATAAATTGTCAGCCTTCAGTAAGCTACACCTGATTAAAGTGGCCCCCCTTCTGGTATTTTATCGAAAATAATGTAGAAATGTAACAAAATACGTCAGTTAAAACCATGGATTACAATTAGCAACATGCTAATTAGCAGACTGAAGGCCCAGAAAGCTAAAATTAGCCATATACCCTGCGTAAGCTAACATTTTTGTCAACCATACCAGTTAAGTCATGAAAAATATTCGGAAAAGTGACACCAAAACCAACAACAAACTAAACACAAAACATCAGTTAGCTATTAGCAACATACCAGCTAACTTGCCAGCAGCTGAGAATAATTCACAATAAATTGTCAGCCTTCAGTAAGCTACACCTGATTAAAGTGGCCCCCCTTCTGGTATTTTATCGAAATAATGTAGAAA
Organism: Entelurus aequoreus; assembly: GCF_033978785.1. NCBI lineage: Eukaryota > Metazoa > Chordata > Actinopteri > Syngnathiformes > Syngnathidae > Entelurus > Entelurus aequoreus. The sequence continues at coordinate 2,996,520 of NC_084732.1, read as the reverse complement.
TTTAACAAAATACGTCAGTTAAAACCATGGATTACAATTAGCAACATGCTAATTAGCAGACTGAAGGCTCAGAAAGCTAACATTAACCATGTGCCCTGCGTAAGCTAACGTTTTTGTCAACCGAAATAGTTAAGTCATGAAATGTATTCAGGAAAGTGACACCAAAACCAACAACAAACTAAACACAAAACATCAGTTAGCTATTAGCAACATACCAGC
>NC_084732.1:2994534-2996281 GCF_033978785.1 Entelurus aequoreus | reverse complement strand
AGCTGTCCATTGATCTTGGACTTTGTTCGCCCTGGCTGCCCCTCCCCCGATTGGCTGACCCGCCCTAATAGCTGGGCTGCGATTGGATGACTTAAAGGACGCCTGGAAGGAGACCATCCGGGGTTTGGGGGGTGTAGGTGTGGACTCGGGTGGCCTATGGACTATGCACTTGGCCGCTGCCGTTCAGGCGCCGGTCCCCGCCAGACGGAGGCCTCGCGCCGTGGCGGCGGTCCTGCGTGTGAGGCTTCTGGTCCGACTCGCCCCTGTTGACAGTTGGACCTTTCTCGTCCAGCTGGTTCAAAAGGTCTCGGTGCCGAATCCTGGCAGCCTTCTCCCTTCCATTTCTCAAACCCTGCCAAGCGAGACACGGAACATTCTGCTCGCGCTCGCGTGGCTCCGTCCCAGAACCTCGCGGAGTACGAGCCTATCCAAACAACGGGAGCCTCCCGCGCCCGGGACCGCCTCACGCCTGAGCGTGCGCCCTGCTGTCGCCGCGCTCTTGAAGTCCGCCGGGAGCGGCGCCGACCTCATTTGTGAGGACAATGACCCCCCCTCGACTCCGGGGACCAAGACATGAAACCTTTGCGGATTAATTAGCTCCCGCGCTGAATTCATTTGGCGTGCAGGCGCATGTTTGATTCCTCGATAGACGCACCAAACGGGGAGGTTGAGTCCTCGTTCTGCGTGTCGCTGAGCGGCATCACGGCGAGCTTATCGCGACTTAAACACAAGTGCTGAGTCCGGAGCGCAGTTTGCACGCGTGCAGACGACGCCGGCTTAGCTCCTTGGCGAGGGGCGTCTTCAATCCGCGATGGCTGAGGGCTGAGTCTGCGCCTTCCCGCCTCCGGATCTGCTCTTAAGCCGCTCACGCGCCGTGGACCCGGTCCAGACCACGCGGCGCCAAATCACATTGTCTCAGTTGTCCTGGTAACAAAGCTAAGTGTTGGTTTTTGCGCGACGCGGCGCAATTGCGATTTTTGACGCTTGACACCTTTTTGTTTTGTTTCTTTTTTTTTTCTTTCTGTCATTTGCACGCCGCTGATGGCGGCGGATGTTTTGTCTCCAAATGAAGGAAGGTGTTTGTTTGAGCGGAGGCAACAAAAGAAGATGTGTTAAAGTACGTGTCATGGCGTCGTCGTCCTATTAGAGTAGCACCACCTGAAGGCGGCAGCCTCAGGTAGCGTTCCCGTGTGGACCCGCCCCCCTCCTTCTACTTTTTAGCTGCGGAAGTCGCATTTGTTTATGCCCTTGCACTGTTACACAAAAAGTCGGATTTTACAGTAAACAAATGTGAATTCACTAAACATAATTTTACTGTGAATATAAAAGTGCTATTGTTTTTAACGTTGACAATAATGCACTGTAAAAAAAAAAAAAAAAAAAAAAAGGAATTAACTTAACAGAATTTTACTGTAAATATAAAAGTGATACTGTTTTTTTCATTTACAGTAATGCACTGTAAAAAAAAAAAAAAGTTATAAAAAATTGGGGATTTACTCAACAGACTTTTACTCTAAGTATAAAAGTCGTACTGTTTTTTATTTACAGTTATGCACGGTAAAAAAAAAAAAAAAAAGGGAAAAAATGACAATTACCACAACAGAATTATACTTTATTTATAAAAGTGGTACAATTTTTTCATTTACACTGTAAAAAAAAAAAAAGAAAAAAGGAAAAAAAAAAAAAAAGTGAATTTACTCAACATAATTTTACTGTAAGTATAAAAGTGGTTCTGTTTTTTTCCTTG
>NC_084732.1:2977034-2989534 GCF_033978785.1 Entelurus aequoreus | reverse complement strand
GCAGACGTGTCCCCTATACGTCCACTTACACGTCCACACAGACGTGTCCCCTATACGTCCACTTACGTGTCCCCTATAAGTCCACCTACACGTCCACACAGACGTGTCCCCTATACGTCCACTTACGTGTCCCCTATATGTCCACTTACACGTCCACACAGACGTGTCCCCTATACGTCCACTTACGTGTCCCCTATATGTCCACTTACACGTCCACACAGACGTGTCCCCTATACGTCCACTTACGTGTCCCCTATATGTCAACTTACACCTCCACACAGACGTGTCCCCTATACGTCCACTTACGTGGCCCCTATAAGTCCACCTACACGTCCACACAGACGTGTCCCCTATACGTCCACTTACGTGTCCCCTATATGTACACTTACACGTCCACACAGACGTGTCCCCTATACGTCCACTTACGTGTCCCCTATATGTCCACTTACACGTCCACACAGACGTGTCCCCTATACGTCCACTTACGTGTCCCCTATATGTCCCCTATATGTCCACTTACACGTCCACACAGACGTGTCCCCTATACGTCCACTTACGCGTCCCCTATACGTCAACTTACACGTCCACACAGACGTGTCCCCTATACGTCCACTTACGTGTCCCCTATATGTCAACTTACACGTCCACACAGACGTGTCCCCTATATGTCCACTTATGTGTCCCCTATAAGCCCACCTACACGTCCACACAGACGTGTCCCCTATATGTCTACACAGACGTGTCCCCTATACGTCTACTTACACGTCCACATAGACGTGTCCCCTATACGTCCACTTACGTGTCCCCTATATGTCCACCTACACGTCCACACAGACGTGTCCCCTATATGTCTACACAGACGTGTCCCCTATACGTCTACTTACACGTCCACACAGACGTGTCCCCTATATATCCACTTATGTGTCCCCTATAAGCCCACCTACACGTCCACACAGACGTGTCCCCTATATGTCCACCTTCACGTCCACACTGACGTGTCCCCTATACGTCCACTTACGTGTCCCCTATATGTCCACCTACACGTCCACACAGACGTGTCCCCTGTATGTCTACTTACACGTCCACACAGACATGTCCCCTATACGTCCACTTACGTGTCCCCTATAAGTCCATCTACACGTCCACACAGAGGTGTCCCCTCTACGTCTACTTACACGTCCACACAGACGTGTCCCCTATACGTCCACTTACGTGTCCCCTATACGTCCACTTACGTGTCCCCTATAAGTCCACCTACACGTCCACACAGAGGTGTCCCCTCTACGTCTACTTACACGTCCACACAGACGTGTCCCCTATACGTCCACTTACGTGTCCCCTATACGTCCACTTACGTGTCCCCTATAAGTCCACCTACACGTCCACGCAGACGTGTCCCCTATACGTCCACTTACACGTCCACACAGACGTGTCCCCTATACGTCCACTTACGTGTCCCCTATAAGTCCACCTACACGTCCACACAGACGTGTCCCCTATACGTCCACTTACGTGTCCCCTATATGTCCACTTACACGTCCACACAGACGTGTCCCCTATACGTCCACTTACGTGTCCCCTATATGTCCACTTACACGTCCACACAGACGTGTCCCCTATACGTCCACTTACGTGTCCCCTATATGTCAACTTACACCTCCACACAGACGTGTCCCCTATACGTCCACTTATGTGGCCCCTATAAGTCCACCTACACGTCCACACAGACGTGTCACCTATACGTCCACTTATGTGTCCCCTATATGTCCACTTACACGTCCACACAGACGTGTCCCCTATACATCCACTTACACGTCTACACAGACGTGTCCCCTATACGTCCACTTACACGTCCACACAGACGTGTCCCTTATACGTTCACTTACACGTCCACACAGACGTGTCCTTTATACATTCACTTACACGTCCACACAGACGTGTCCCCTATATGTCAACTTACACGTCCACACAGACGTGTCCCCTATACGTCCACTTACGTGTCCCCTATAAGTCCACCTGCACGTCCACACAGACGTGTCCCCTATACGTCCACACAGACGTGTCCCCTATATGTCCACTTACACGTCCACACAGACGTGCCCCTATACATCCACTTACACGTCCACACAGACGTGTCCCCTATACGTCCACTTACACGTCCACACAGACGTGTCCCTTATACGTCCACTTACACGTCCACACAGACGTGTCCCTTATACGTTCACTTACACGTCCACACAGACGTGTCCCTTATACGTTCACTTACACGTCCACACAGACGTGTCCCTTATACATTCACTTACACGTCCACACAGACGTGTCCCCTATATGTCAACTTACACGTCCACACAGACGTGTCCCCTATATGTCCACTTATGTGTCCCCTATAAGCCCACCTACACGTCCACACAGACGTGTCCCCTATATGTCTACACAGACGTGTCCCCTATACGTCTACTTACACGTCCACATAGACGTGTCCCCTATACGTCCACTTACGTGTCCCCTATATGTCCACCTACACGTCCACACAGACGTGTCCCCTATATGTCTACACAGACGTGTCCCCTATACGTCTACTTACACGTCCACATAGACGTGTCCCCTATACGTCCACTTACGTGTCCCCTATATGTCCACATACACGTCCACACAGACGTGCCCCCTATATGTCTACACAGACGTGTCCCCTATACGTCTACTTACACGTCCACATAGACGTGTCCCCTATACGTCCACACAGACGTGTCCCCTATACGTCCACATAGACGTGTCCCCTATACGTCCACATAGACGTGTCCCCTATACGTCCACTTACGTGTCCCCTATATGTCCACTACGTCTACTTACGTGTCCCCTATATTTCCACTACGTCCACTTACGTGTCCCCTATATGTCCACTACGTCTACTTACGTGTCCCCTATATTTCCACTACGTCCACTTACGTGTCCCCTATATGTCCACCTACACGTCCACACAGACGTGTCCCCTATATACTCCCGCCCCCCATGTGGCCCCTCCCTCGCCTGTGGTCCCGAGCACTCAGCAGGCACTTGGAGTGAGTTGGCTGAGACAGAAGGCCTCGGCTGCGGAGCAAGATGAGCGCCAGGCGTCTTGATGATTTTCTTCTTTTTTTTCTTTCCCTTCCTCTCGGGGTGCATGGCCGTGTCTCGCCCAGCGCCAAGCGAGCACCAAGGCCGTGCCTTCCAGCAGAGAGGTGCGAGGCGGGGGGGCGGGGGCCTCGCCAACACGTCCCAGTAGGGATGGGAATTGATTAGATTTTCCCGGTTCCGATTCTGCTTAACGATTTGGTTCCTTAACGGTTCTCTTATTTGGGGGAAAAAGGTGGATCAGTCTCAATTGAGTTGAGTTTGGAGGTAACATGACCTTTATACAGCCTACAGTGAGGTCACATATGTAGCATAGAAGGGAAAAAAGGTACTTTAAAAAAAATAAACGTCAAAAATAAATGTAAAATTTTATAGAATTTAACAAAATAAATCATGGGGAAATTAAGTCAAAACTTTATAGATTCAATTCAAGTTTATGAAAAGCTTGAATTGAAATGTGGCGTTTGAAAAAGTGTACGCCAATAAAGGCTTGACATATCTCACCTTGCGTGTAATGACTTAATATCTCACGTTAGTTTCACATTTGAAGTTCATTGCTGACATGAATGGACTTGTACGCCATATTCTACTTTTTTGTAGTTTCACCTGTAAAATATAACGACTCAGAGAAAATCTGGTGCAACTTTTCACTGACTACAATTGAACATTCATTCCCCTACCGAAAATCAGGGGTGTCATTTTAGCATATGAGTGCAAGCTTTTGACCACAAACTTAGTTGCTGCTCGGTGACATCCGTCTAGCGGCAGACGTGAACTGGGAAGAGTACTGTCCGCCTCAGAGCCAATCAGGATCTGTTTCTTGTCATGCTCATCTAAATGAGAAGACATTCTTTTCAACGTAACAAGTAACAGCACTGAGTTGATAGGAGGTGAGTTAGTACATGTTGTATTCAGATGACGTGCCAGTGTTACTGCTGATGGGGTGAGATTGGAGCGCTTCTAAAACACAACTTTTATGTATAATTGTTGCATGCCGTGTGTTCAAATCTTTCAGCATATTGCTCCTATATTCTCCTCTTGATGAACTAACAGTAGCGCTGTTAAAATATTTTCCTGTATGTATATATATATATATATATATATATATATATATATATATATATATATATATATATATATATATATATATATATATATATATATATATATATATATATATATATATATATATATATGTAGATATATTCAAGGTTTCTGTGGTTGATCCGTTATACAGTGCTCAATACCGGGGTAAGGCGGAATATACATTAGGTCGGGGAAAAAAACACATACATATATATATATATATGTATGTATATATGTACATATATATGTATGTGTATGTGTATATATATATATATATATATATATATATATATATATATATATATATATATATATATATATATATATATATATATATATATATATATATATATATATATATATATATATATATATATATATATATTAAGATTAAAAGATTAAAGTACCAATGATTGTCACACACACACTAGATGTGGTGAAATTTGTCCTCTGTGTATATATATATATATATATATATATATATATATATATATATATATATATATATATATATATATATATATATATATATATATATATATATTAGATCTGCAACTAACAATTAATTTGATAATTGATTAATCTGTCGATTATTACTTCGATTAATCGATTAATAATCGGATAAAAGAGACAAACTACATTTCTATCCTTTCCATTATATATATATATATATATATATATATATATATATATATATATATATATATATATATATATATATATATATATATATATATATATATATATATATATATATATATATGTACATATACAGTATATGTATGAATGTATATATATATATATATATATATATATGTACATATATATGTATGAATGTATATATATATATATATATATATATATATATATATATATATATATATGTACATATATACGTATATGTATGTATATATATATATATATATATATATATATATATATATATATATATATATATATATATATATATATATATATATATATATATATGTACATATACAGTATATGTATATGTATGTATATATATATATGTATGTACATATACAGTATATGTATATGTATGTATATGTATTAGGGCTGCAACTAACGATTAATTTGATAATTGATTAATCTGTCGATTATTACTTCGATTAATAATCGGATAAAAAAGACAAACTACATTTCTATCCTATCCAGTATTTTATTGGGGAAAAAACAGCATACTGGCACCATACTTATTTGGATTATTGTTTCTCAGCTGTTTGTAAATGTTGCAGTTTATAAATAAAGGTTTATTAAAGAAAAGAAAAAAAAAGAAAGAAAAAAATTGTTAATTAAAAAAAAAAAATCATTTGTGCATGCGCATAGCATAGATCCAACGAATCGATGACTAAATTATTCGGCAACTATTTTAATAATCGATTTTAATCCATTTAATCGATTAGTTGTTGCAGCCCTAATATATATATATATATATATATATATATATATATATATATATATATATATATATATATATATATATATATATATATAGCTAAATGTGTTGGTTTTCTGACATGGACTTGTTTCTTCAGCATTGTCCACACTTTGAAGTCAGGACTTTGGGAATTCTAGCCTGACTTAGCCATTCCTTTACCACATTTGACGTGTGTTTGGGGTCATTGTCCTGTTGGAACACCCAACTGCGCCCAAGACCCAACCTCAGGGCTGATGATTTTAGTTTGTCCTGAAGAATTTGGAGGTAATCCTCCTTTTTCCATTGTCCTATTTAAAGCACCAGTTCCATTGGCAGCGAAACAGGCCCAGAGCATTGTTAGAATAATCATGTATATAAATTATCACACAACTTTAGTATGCTTAAAGTCCGTTGCTATAGTTATTAGCTATTGTGCTCAAGCTGCATTTTTTCTATCTGTGCAAGGACAAAACTTCTTGTCTGAGGGGTGGCCTCAGTCGCAGATGTTATCTTTATTTTAGCCCGCTAACAGCCAAGGACTTCAAGGACCTCAACAAAAATAAGATGACAGCATGCAGACGAAGCAAAAACCAGGAAATCACAAGGCCCAGCACATTCCGTCACATAGTGTGCGTACTGGACCTGCTTTGCATAATATATGTGACCACTCCTTTTAGAGGCGGCCTCAGTGTTGTTGATTATGGAACTCCTGTATAAATAGAGGGACGCGGGAGCTGAACCTTAGAGCTTGCGAGACATTGACTAAGTGTGCAGTTCCATGCGTTCTCCTCATGAGCTAAATTGAACTCTGTCTCTGCATGGTTCCTTGCTGCTTGTCTGATTAATAGATGTCATCAGTTTTTGAACCTGACAAGCATAATACTACCACCACCATGCTTGACGGTAGGGACGGTGTTCCTGGGATTAAAGGCCTCACCTTTTCTCCTCCAAACATATTCAGTGTTTCCCATAAACTGCCAAGATACCTGTGGCGGTGGGGGCGTGGCTATGGGCGTGGTCACCATGGCATCATCGACTAATTTGCATAATTTACTACAATGATATGATTTTCTCTAAAAAGGCTCAAAAAATGTATACTTACTAATTAATAATAACAGTTTTGTTTTAAACGTCCATCCATCCATCCATCCATTTTACAATATAATTACAACACTTTATGTACATATTTATATACAGATTTGAACAATAAGTTATTCACTGAAATATATTTATTAATTGTGGTTCTTACAAAAAATATATCCTATAAAATATAAAAGCTAAAATGTCTCTTAAAGCTCTGCCCCTTTAATTAGTGCATACTAAATAATTTAACTTTAGCCTACTGCTACAACCATATTATTTACCAGCAACATAAAGTGAAACAGAGACAGAGGTGTCCTGCCACAGTCAGTAACAAATAAACAGTAGTGGTCAAATACAAATAAGGCAACAAGAGAAGTATCCTACACTTCTCTTTTGTAAAGTAAATCTGAACAGCCTATATGGGCATCTACATCAACTATATGATTTGCCTGAGAAGCTGGACAGGACAAAAAAAATTAAAAAAAAAATTATTTTTTTTATTTGTGGCGGACGTAATTCTTTCGTGGCGGGCCGCCACAAATAAATGAATGTGTGGGAAACACTGATATTGCTAGGTATTGTGGCCAAACGGCTCAATTGTTGTTTCATCTGACCACGGAACTTTCCTCCAGAAGGTCTTATCTTTGTCCATGTGATGAACTCTTTGAACGTATTGTTCCCATTTCCTCCATCTTGTTTATTTACACGACTCCACGCGTGGAAGCAGAAAGCACATCAATTCATATGCGAATGAAATGTCATGTTGTTCTCTCCCTCTCTCTAGTTCTGATCCATAATGATTGATTGATGAGATCCTGCTAATTGTGCTTTGTTTTAAAGTCTGAGCCGGCGTGTGTGTGTGTGTGTGTGTGTGTGTGTGTGTGTGTGTGTGTGTGTGTGTGTGTGTGTGCTCATGTTACCTTCATCGCTCCTCATCACATCACTGTGTTTGTCTTCCAGGCTGGAGGAGGGAGGGGTGGGGGATTTGGACTAAATCCGAGGTATCGCATATCTGACCATATTTCAGTCCTCAATGAAGCATGTAGGGAGGGGGGGGAAAAAAAAAAAAAAAAAAAAAAAAGAGCAACCCCCCCCTTTTTTGCTTTAAAGGTCAGACATTAGTGCTGGTAAAAATTGATCTGTGGATTTATGAATTTAGCCCCGTTGTGCCGGCTCCTTTGTAATGGAAGATTCAGTGGGGGAAGCTTAACATGGCATTGTTTTGCTTTGACAGCGCCGCCACAAGAGCCCGTGCAGCTGTTCCCCGCGCGCACAATGGCAGATTAATTAACACAATCATGTGACGCTGGCTGCGGCTCAACAGCCAGGTCTGCGGCGAGACAGATAGGTAAATCCCATGCACGCCTTTCCAGAACCTTCTGCAGCGCCACGTCGGCGTGCGCGGGCGGCCCTGGTCAGCTGGAGGCGAGGGGTGGGGGGAAATATAAAAAGGTTGAGAGGAAGGGGGAGGGGGGGGGGGTCTAATTGCACTAATGTTGGAATGCATCTGTGTGTAGTGTGTGTGTGTGTGTGTGTGTGCACATGCCAGGATATGAAGACAGATATAAAGTGTGCAGCTGCGCTCACACAATAGTGTCCTCACGTCCTCATCCCATGTGTTTTGTCCGCCTCTTCCCAGCGTGCACACTTTGGGACCCATCCTGCACCGTGGTTCGGAACCACCGGGTGTGCCGTTTCCCCCCCCCCCCCCCCACCGGACTCATCATAATAGATCGGTTTTAAATGTTGCAAATAAAAAATAATATTTATCAACACGCACAAAATGCACGGAAAATTGGCACCGTTAAAGGCCTACTGAAAGCCACTACTAGCGACCACGCAGTCTGATAGTTTATATATCAATGATGAAATCTTAACATTGCAACACATGCCAATACGGCCGGGTTAACTTATAAAGTGACTTTTAAAACTTCCCGGGAAATATCCGGCTGAAACGTCGCGGTATGATGACGTATGCGCGTGACGAAGTCAGAGTAACGGAAGTTATGGTACCCCGTAGAATCCTATACAAAAAGCTCTGTTTTCATTTCATAATTCCACAGTATTCTGGACATCTTTTGCAATTTGTTTAATGAACAATGAAGGCTGCAAAGAAGACAGTTGTAGGTGGGATCGGTGTATTAGCGGCGGACTACAGCAACACAACCAGGAGGACTTTGTTGGAGCGCTAGCCGCGCTAGCCGCGCTAGCCGCCGACCTCACCTTGACTTCCTACGTCTCCGGGCCGCCAAACGCATCGGGTGAAGTCCTTCGTCCTTCTGCCGATCGCTGGAACGCAGGTGAGCACGGGTGTTGATGAGTAGATGAGGGCTGGCTGGCGTAGGTGGAGAGCTAATGTTTTTAGCATAGCTCTGTGAGGTCCCGTTGCTAAGTTGCTAAGTTAGCTTCAATGGCGTCGTTAGCACAGCATTGTTAACCTTCGCCAGCCTGGAAAGCATTAACCGTGTATTTACATGTCCACGGTTTAATAGTATTGTTAATTTTCTATCTATCCTTCCTTCTATCCTTTATTTTTTTGTTTCTATATGCAGTTAAAGCATGATGCTATCACGTTAGCTCGTAGCTAAAGCATTTCGCCGATGTATTGTCGTGGAGATAAAAGGCACTGAATGTACATTTTGCGTTCTCGACTCTCATTTTCAAGAGGATATAGTATCCGAGGTGGTTTAAAATACAAATCCGTGATCCACAATAGAAAAAGGAGAGAGTGTGGAATCCAATGAGCCAGCTTGTACCTAAGTTACGGTCAGAGCGAAAAAAGATACGTCCTGCACTGCACTCTAGTCCTTCACTCTCACGTTCCTCATCCGCAAATCTTTCATCCTGGCTCAAATTAATGGGGTAGTCGTCGCTCCGAATCTCTCTCGCTCCATTGTAAACAATGGGGAATTGTGAGGAATACTAGCTCCTGTGACGTCACGCTACTTCCGGTACAGGCAAGGCTTTTTTTTTATCAGCGAGCAAAAGTTGCGAACTTTATCGTCGATTTTCTCTATTAAATCCTTTCAGCAAAAATATGGCAATATCGCGAAATGATCAAGTATGACACATAGAATGGATCTGCTATCCCCGTTTAAATAAAAAAAATTCATTTCAGTAGGCCTTCAAGTACCGATGTCCATTCCTACGTACGGGAAATAGTACCGTATCGGTTCAAATGTGTACAATACTTAAGAGTATTAACACTTTTTTAGTAGAGAACATCGACGATAAAGTTCGCAACTTTTGCTCGCTGATTTAAAAAAAAGCCTTGCCCCTACCGGAAGTAGCGTGACGTCACAGGAGGTAATATTCCTCACAATTTTCCTTTGTTTAAAATGGAGCGAGAGAGATTCGGAGCGACAAAGCGACGATTACCCCAAAAACTATGATAACATGATGATAACAAATGTTTATTGCAACATTTAAAAATGAGCTGATTACAATAACTGCTGTCCAGTTGTTATATAATAAATATATAATATATAATATAATAATATATATAATAATAATAATAATAATAATATAATAATATACATAATATCTTGTTTTATTATCACATTTCTGAGTCTCATTCGCAAGTGTGACATTAAGTTGCAATTATAATTGTAAGTCCCAGACGATGGATTCGTTGGTGTACAGTTTATTTTTTGTTGCACCCTAAAAAGTGTTAATACTCTAAGTATTGTACACATTTGAACCGATACGGTACTATTTCCCGTACGTAGGAATGGACATCGGTACTTGAAGGCCTACTGAAATGAATTTTTTTTATTTAAACGGGAATAGCAGATCCATTCTATGTGTCATACTTGATCATTACGCGATATTGCCATATTTTTGCTGAAAGGATTTAGTAGAGAACATCGACGATAAAGTTCGCAACTTTTGCTCGCTGATAAAAAAAAAGCCTTGCCTGTACCGGAAGTAGCGTGACGTCACAGGAGGTAATATTCCTCACAATTTTCCTTTGTTTACAATGGAGCGAGAGAGATTCGGAGCGACAAAGCGACGATTACCCCAAAAACTATGATAACATGATGATAACAAATGTTTATTGCAACATTTAAAAATGAGCTGATTACAATAACTGCTGTCCAGTTGTTATATAATAAATATATAATATATAATAATATAATAATATATATAATAATAATAATAATAATATAATAATATACATAATATCTTGTTTTATTATCACATTTCTGAGTCTCATTCGCAAGTGTGATATTAAGTTGCAATTATAGTTGTAAGTCCCAGACGATGGATTCGTTGGTGTACAGTTTATTTTTTGTTGCACCCTAAAAAGTGTTAATACTCTTAAGTATTGTACACATTTGAACCGATACGGTACTATTTCCCGTACGTAGGAATGGACATCGGTACTTAAAGGCCTACTGAAATGAATTTTTATTTATTTAAACGGGGATAGCAGATCCATTCTATGTGTCATACTTGATCATTACGCGATATTGCCATATTTTTGCTGAAAGGATTTAGTAGAGAACATCGACGATAAAGTTCGCAACTTTTGCTCGCTGATAAAAAAAAAGCCTTGCCTGTACCGGAAGTAGCGTGACGTCACAGGAGGTAATATTCCTCACAATTTTCCTTTGTTTACAATGGAGCGAGAGAGATTCGGAGCGACAAAGCGACGATTACCCCATTAATTTGAGCCAGGATGAAAGATTTGCGGATGAGGAACGTGAGAGTGAAGGACTAGAGTGCAGTGCAGGACGTATCTTTTTTCGCTCTGACCGTAACTTAGGTACAAGCTGGCTCATTGGATTCCACACGCTCTCTTTTTTAAAGGCCTACTGAAAGCCACTAATACAGCCGGGTTAACTTATAAAGTGCAATTTAAAATTTCCCGCGAAACTTCCGGTTGAAAACGTCTATGTATGATGATGTATGCGCGTGACGTCAATGGTTGAAACGGAAGTATTCGGACACCAATGTATCCAATACAAAAAGCTCTGTTTTCATCGCAAAATTCCACAGTATTCTGGACATCTGTGTTGGTGAATCTTTTGCAATTTGTTTAATGAACAATGGAGACTGCAAAGAAGAAAGCTGTAGGTGGGATCGGTGTATTAGCGGCCGGCTGCAGCAACACAACCAGGAGGACTTTGACTTGGATAGCAGACGCGCTATCCGACGCTAGCCGCCGACCGCACGGATCATCGGGTGAAGTCCTTCGTCGCTCCGTCGATCGCTGGAACGCAGGTGAGCGCGGGTGTTGATGAGCAGATGAGGGCTGTCTGGCGTAGGTGGATAGCTAATGTTTTTAGCATAGCTCTGTGAGGTCCCATTGCTAAGTTAGCTTCACTGGCGTCGTTAGCAACAAGTTTTGCCAGGCTGGAAAGCATTAACCGTGTATTTACATGTCCATGGTTTAATAGTATTGTTGATCTGCTGTCTATCCTTCCAGTCAGGGGTTTATTTCTTTTGTTTCTATCTGCAGTTAAGCCCGATGCTATCACGTTAGCTCCGCAGCTAAAGAGCTTCGCCGATGTATTGTCGTGGAGATAAAAGTCACTGTGAATGTCCATTTCGCGTTCTCGACTCTCCGAGGTGGTTTAAAATACAAATCCGTGATCCACAATAGAAAAAGGAGAGAGTGTGGAATCCAATGAGCCAGCTTGTACCTAAGTTACGGTCAGAGCGAAAAAAGATGCGTCCTGCACTGCACTCTAGTCCTTCACTCTCACGTGCCTCATCCACGAATCTTTCATCCTGGCTCAAATAAATGGGGTAATCGTCGCTTTCTCGGTTCCGAATC
>NC_084732.1:2910134-2970134 GCF_033978785.1 Entelurus aequoreus | reverse complement strand
TTTTACTCAATAACAGTCGCAATTTCACAAGAAAATCTTACAATTTTGGCAATTTTATGAAAAGAGTCGTAATTTTACTCGACAAAAGCCACAATTTTGTAAGAAAACTTTAAAATTTTGGCAAAAATTATGACACAAGTCAGCTGTTCACCGGGCGGGTTTTTCCGGGGATGATTAGGGAAGTCCTTCTTTAGCTGCTGTCTTGCTTCATCATATATTGCTGCCTTTGCACCTGTCAATGTTTACTTTTGTATGCACATTAAATCAACCAAAAATCCTGACTTTGGAGCAATGTTCACAGACTCTAGTATTTGGCTCTCTATTAGATGCAATAGTTTTCCGTATTGCGACCATGATTTCGGTCCTAACTTGTTCACACCTCCTCATATGGACGGTACTTTTCCTTGTTGATGTCTCAAGAAGGGTAAAAATACAAGAACACACATACACACACACACACACATTCCTGTATTTCTTACCTTCTTGAGACCTCCAAAAACTGCCTACCTCTTTAGGACCACCCTTTCTAGATATATAAAGATGTGTATTTACAACATTAATAATATATACATACTATGCAAATATAAAAAAAGCTTGTTGGGAAAAATGAGTTGGAGTTTCACAAGAAAAAGGTCACAATTTCACAAGAAAAACTTAGAATTTTGGCAGTATTATAATAAAGGTCGTCATTTTACTCGACGCAAGTCAAAATGTTACAAGAAAAACGGAACATTTGTGCAATATTATGATAAAAGTTGGAATTTTACTCATTAACAGTCACAATTTCACAAGAAAAGCTTACAATTTTGGCAATTTTATGAAAAGAGTCGTAATTTTACTCGACAAAAGCCACAATTTTGTAAGAAAACTTTAAAATTTTGGCAAAAATTATGACACAAGTCAGCTGTTCACCGGGCGGGTTTTTCCGGGGATGAATAGGGAAGTCCTTCTTTAGCTGCCGTCTTGCTTCATCATATATTGCTGCCTTTGCACCTGTCAATGTTTACTTTTGTATGCACATTAAATCAACCAAAAATCCTGACTTTGGAGCAATGTTCACAGACTCTAGTATTTGGCTCTCTATTAGATGCAATAATTTTCCGTATTGCGACCATGATTTCGGTCCTAACTTGTTCACACCTCCTCATATGGACGGTACTTTTCCTTGTTGATGTCTCAAGAAGGGTAGAAATGCAAGAACACACACACACACATTATTGTATTTCTCACCTTCTTGAGACCTCCGAAAAATGCCAACCTCATTTTATGAGAAAAACTGAACATTTGTGCAATATTATGATAAAAGTTGGAATTTTACTCAATTAACAGTCGCAGTTTTACAAAAAAAAGCCTAAAATGTTGGCAATTTTATGAAAATAGTCTCGACAAAAGCCACAATTTTGTAAGAAAACTTTGGCAAAAATTATGACACAAGTCAGCTGTTCACTGGGCGGGTTTTTCCGGGGATGAATAGGGAAGTCCTTCTTTAGCTGCCGTCTTGTTTTATCATATATTGCTGCCTTTGCATCTGTCAATGTTTACTTTTGCATGCACATTAAATAAATTAAAAATCCTGACTTTGGAGCAATGTTCACGGACTGTAGTATTTCGCTCTCTATTAGATGCAATGGTTTTCTGTATTGGGACCATGATTTATGTCCTAACTTGTGCACCGGTCCTTATATGGAAGTGATCTTTCCTTGTTGATGTCTCAAGAAGGGTAGAAATACAAGAACACACACACACACACACACACACACACACACACACACAAATATTCTTGTATTTTTACCTTCTTGAGACCTCCAAAAAATGCCTACCTCTTTAGGACCACCCTTTCTAGATATATAAAGATTTGTATTTACAACATTAATAATATATACATACTGTACTATGCAAATATAAAAAAAGCTTGTTGTGAAATATGAGTTAAAATTTCACAATAAAAAAGTTAAAATTTCACAAGAACTTATGACACACACACACACACACAAACACACACACAAACATTATTGTATTTGTTAACTTCTTGAGACCTCCAAAAAATGCCTACCTCTTTAGGACCATCCTTTCTAGATATATAAGGATTTGTATTTACAACATTAATAATATATACATACTATGCAAATATAAAAAAAAGCTTGTTGTGAAAAATTACCTGAAATTTCACAAGAAAAAGGTCACAATTTCACAAGAACTTAAAATGTTGGCGGTATTATAATAAAAGTCGTCATTTTACTCGACGCAAGTCAAAATGTTACAAGAAAAACGGAACATTTGTGCAATATTATGATAAAAGTTGGAATTTTACTCAATAACAGTCACAATTTCACAAGAAAAGCTTACAATTTTGGCAATTTTATGAAAAGAGTCGTAATTTTACTCGACAAAAGTCACAATTTTATAAGAAAACTGTAAAATGTTGGCAATATTATAATGATAATCGGAACTTCACTTGGCAAAATTAAGACAAATGTCATCATTTTACTGAAAAAAATGTCACTGTTTTGCAAGAACAACAAAAAAAATTGGCAATATTGTGATAAAAAGATTTCACCACCAGGGGTGCTAATGAGATCTCAATTTTTTGGCTTTTGTAATGTGCTTAGGCCGATGGTAAGCAAGTCACGGACCACATGTGCCGCAGTTTGGGCAACCCAGCTGTAGAAGCTAACTGTTAATGACCACTATAGTCTTAGTGCCGTAGTGTATTTGTTCATCCTATGGTCACATATGGGTTGTCTTACGTCAGCACCGGAAGTCGTAAATCAGCTGTTCATCGGGCTGTTTTTTTCGGGGATGAATAGGGAAGTCCTTCTTTAGCTTGTTTGATCATATATTGCTGCCTTTGCACCTGTCAATGTTTACTTTTGTATGCACATTAATTCAACCAAAAATCCTGACTTTGGAGCAATGTTCACAGACTGTAGTATTTCGCTCTCTATTAGATGCAATGGTTTTCTGTATTGGGACCATGATTTATGTCCTAACTTGTGCACCGGTCCTTATATGGAAGTTATCTTTCCTTGTTGATGTCTCAAGAAGGGTAGAAATACAAGAACACACACACACACAAACATTCTTGTATTTGTTACCTTCTTGAGACCTCCAAAAAATGCCTACCTCTTTAGGACCACCCTTTCTAGATATATAAAGATTTGTATTTACAACATTAATAATATATACATACTATGCAAATATAAAAAAAGCTTGTTGTGAAATATGAGTTAAAATTTCACAATAAAAAGGTCACAATTTCACAAGAACTTAAAATGTTGGCAGTATTATAATAAAAGTCGTCATTTTACTCGACGCAAGTCAAAATGTTACAAGAAAAACGGAACATTTGTGCAATATTATGATAAAAGTTGGAATTTTACTCAATAACAGTCACAATTTCACAAGAAAAGCTTACAATTTTGGCAATTTTTTTAAAAGAGTCGTAATTTTACTCGACAAAAGTCACAATTTTATAAGAAAATTATAACGATAATTGGAACTTCGCTTGGCAAAATTAAGACAAATGCCATCATTTTACTGAAAAAAATGTCACTGTTTTACAAGAACAACAAAAAAATTGGCAATATTGTGATAAAAAGATTTCACCACCAGGGGTGCTAATGAGATCTCAATTTTTTGGTTTTTGTAATGTGCTTAAGGCCGATGGTAAGCAAGTCACGGACCATCTGTGCCGCAGATTGGGCAACCCAGCTGTAGAAGCTAACTGTTAATGGCCACTGTAGTCTTAGTAGCGTAGTGTATTTGTCCATCCTATGGTCACATATGGGTTGTCTTACGTCAACACCGTAAAATCAGCTGTTCACCTGGCATTTTTTTTCGGGGATGAATAGGGAAGTCCTTCTTCAGCTTGTGTTATCATATATTGCTGCCTTTGCACCTGTCAATGTTTACAAATTAAATTAAAAAAAAAAAATCCTGACTTTGGAGCAATGTTCACGGACTCTAGTATTTGGCTCTCTATTAGATGCAATGGTTTTCCGTATTGGGACCATGATTTATGTCCTAACTTGTACTTTTACCTGTTGATGTCTCAAGAAGGGTAGAAATACAAGAACACACACGCACACACACACACACACACACCCAGTGTGAGTGTCTTGTTGGGGAGATGGTCTCAGCTCGATGGCTGCGACACAGTCTGAGGCCTTAATGCATTATCATATATCGGGTGGTCCTTGCCCCGCGGACAAAAGGCAATTGAATACAATTTAATGGCATTGCCGAGAATGTGTGTGTGTGTTTTGTAGGACGTTTGAGAATAAAAGCGAGGAGGAGGAGGAGGAGGAATAGGCAGAGGGTCCATAAGTGAAAATAACGTCTGTGTTTTTAACGACAATGTGACCTCCATCCTCTCATCCGTGCGCTGATGAGAATGTGGACTTTTGACTGACACAAAGGTCCCGTCTACACTGCAAATCTGATTTTTTTTTTGCTTTCTTTGCCAGTCTAAATTAGTGTTGTGCCGATACCAATATTTGTGTACTTTTCGGTACTTTTCGAAATAAAGGGTACCACAAAAAATGTCATTATTGGCTTTATTTTAACAAAAAATCTGACCGTACATTAAACATATGTTTATTATTGCAAGTTTGTCCTTAAATAAAATAGTGAACATCCACGACAACTTGTCTTTTAGTAGTAAGTAAACAAACAAAGGCTCCTAATTTAGCTGCTGTGTCATTTACACTATATTGCCAAAAGTACTTGAAGTGCCATCCCATTCCTAACCCGTAGGGTTCAATATGATGTGGGTCCACTTTTTGCAGCTATTACAGCTTCAACTCGTCTGGGAAGGCTGTCCACAAGGTCGCGGAGTGCGTTTATAGGAGTTTTCCACTAATTCTTCCAAAAGCGTATTGGTGGAGAAGGCCTGGCTCTCAGTCTCCGTTCTAATTCATCCCGAAGGTGTTATATCGGGTTCAGGTCAGGACTCTGTGCAGGCCAGTCAAGTTCATCCGCACCAGACTCTGTCATCCATGTCTTTGTGGACCTTGCTTTGTGCACAGTCATGTTGGAAGAGGAAGGGGCCCGCTCCAAACTGTTCCCACAAGGTCGGGAGCATGGAATTGTCCAACATGTTTTGGTATCCTGGAGCATCCGAAATGTACCGTTCTCCTGGCAACCTCCAGACCCAGACTGGTCCATCAGATTGCCAGATTGTTCTAGAGTCCAGTGGCGATGTGCTTTACACCACTGCATCCCACGCTTTGCATTGGACTTGGTGATGTGTGGCTTAGATGCAGCTGCTCGGCCATGGAAACCCATCGCATGAAGCTCTCTGCGTACTGTACGTGGGCTAATTGGAAGTTTGGAGCTCCGTGGCAACTGACTGTGCAGAAAGTCTTTGCACTATGCGCTTCAGCATCCGCGGACCCAGTCAGTTTACGTGGCCTACCACTTGGTGGCTGAGTTGCTGTTGTTCCCTAACTCTTCCATTTTCTTATAATAAAGCCGACAGTTGAGTTTGGAATATTTAGGAGCGAGGACATTTCACGACTGGATTTGTTGCACAGGTGGCATCCTGTGACAGTTCCACGCTGGAAATCACTGAAAGCGGCCCATTCTTTCACAAATGTTTGTAGAAACAGTCTCCATGCCTAAGTGCTGGATTTTATACACCTGTGGCCGGGCCAAGTGATTAGGACACCTGATTCTCATCATTTGGATGGGTGGCCAAATACTTTTGGAAATATAGTGTATGTATGTATAATGTGTGTTTATATTTACATATATATGTGTGTATATATGTATATATATATATACATATGTGTATATATGCATATGTATGTATATATATATATATATATATATATATATATATATATATATATATATATATATATATATATATATATATATATATGTCTTGATTAGATTATCCAAAAAAATCGATACCGTGATAGAGCGTAATCTCCTTATCTAAAAATCTCCTGAGGATTGAGGAAAACCCCTCATGAAACAGGCCTGTAGAGATGAAATAGTCTTGTGATTTTTTTTTCCCACACACACATATATATATATATATATATATATATATATATATATATATATATATATATATATATATATATATATATATATATATATATATATATATATATATATATATATATATATATATATTAAAGTTAAAGTACCAATGCCTGTCACACGCACACACTAGGTGTGGTGAAATTTGTCCTCTGCATTTGACCCATCACCCTTGTTCACCCCCTGGGAGGTGAGGGGAGCAGTGAGCAGCAGCGGTGGCCGCGCCCGGGAATAATTTTTGGTGATTTAACCCCCAATTCCAACCCTTGATGCTGAGTGCCAAGCAGGGAGGTAATGGCTCCCATTTTTTATAGTCTTTGGTATGACTCGGCCGGGTTTGAACTCACAACTAGGGATGTCCGATAATGGCTTTTTGCCGATATCTGATATTCCGATATTGTCCAACTCTTTAATTACCGATACCGATATCAACCGATACCGATATCAACCGATATATGCAGTCGTGGAATTAACACATTATTATGCCTAATTTGGACAACCATGTATGGTGAAGATAAGGTACTTTTAAAAAAAATAAAAATAAATAAGATAACTAAATTAAAAACATTTTCTTGAATAAAAAAGAAAGTAAAACAATATAAAAACAGTTACATAGAAACTAGTAATTAATGAAAATGAGTAAAATTAACTGTTAAAGGTTAGTACTATTAGTGGACCAGCAGCACGCACAATCATGTGTGCTTACGGACTGTATCCCTTGCAGACTGTATTGATATATATTGATATATAATGTAGGAACCAGAATGTTGATAACAGAAAGAAATGGGGGGAGGGAGGTTTTTTGGGTTGGTGCACTAATTGTAAGTGTATCTTGTGTTTTTTATGTTGATTTAATAAAAGAACAAAAAAACAAAAAAAAACAAAAAACGATACAGATAATAAAAAAACCGATACCGATAATTTCCGATATTACATTTTAACACATTTATCGGCATCGACATCCCTACTCACAACCTACCGATCTCAGGGCGGACACTCTAACCACTATGTAATTATGTATGTATATATGTATGTATGTATGTATGTATATATGTATGTATGTATGTATGTATGTATATATGTACAGTATGTATGTATGTATGTTTGTTTGTATGCATATGTGTATATATGTATATGTATATGTATGTATATGTGTGTATGTAATTATGTATGTATGTATGTATGTATGTATGTATGTTTGTTTGTATGCATATGTGTATATATGTATATGTATATGTATGTATATGTGTGTATGTAATTATGTATGTATGTACTGTACATATGTATGTATGTATGTTTGTTTGTATGCATATGTGTATATATGTATATGTATATTTATGTATGTGTAATTATTTATGTATGTATGTATGTATGTGTGTATGTTTGTATGCATGTGTATACATGTATATGTATATTTATGTGTATGTGTATATGTAATTATGTATGTGTGTATATATTTATGTATGTATGTTTGTTTGTATGCATATGTGTATATATGTATATGTATATTTATGTATATGTGTATATGTAATTATGTATGTATGTATGCATGTATGTATATAAGAGTTATAAAGTTGTAGAAATTATTGGAAACTCAAGACAGCCATGACATTGGGTTTTTTACAAGTGTTTGTAAACTTTCGACCACGACTGTATATATATATATATATATATATATATATATATATATATATATATATATATATATATATATATATATATATATATATGTATTAGAAGGATCTCCAAGGGATGCAGCCACACCTAAAACGGAACATTCCGCCTTTTCTTCCGCGATAACAAAGCAGAATGTTGTCGTTTGTGCCGTCACGGAACCTCTTTTAAAGTGTTTTTTTTGCTGGAAAAAGCTTAAAAACGGATCACTGAGAGCGTGCGAACGTTAACGAGGCGCTCGAGTGGCGAACACGCGTCCACTGTAGTGGACCTCATGTCGTGTCAATTAAATCAACGGGCCTCATTGGCCGCCATGTTAAAGGGGGACGCGATAAACCACGACGCCGCCGTGTTTTGTCCCCACTTTGGGACGAAATTCATTTGCAATTTTGACCGGCGTGGAAACGGCGGCGAAGTCGCGGCGGGCGTCGGCGCGCCGAGTGCCACTAGCACGCCCAAAGAGTCCAAACTGCACTCAGCGGGACTGAGCAGGCTCACTGAAAAGGTTTGGATCCAATTCACATATAGGTCAATTAAATGCACCAACATCTGCTCTCTCCCCGCCATTTGCATACAGCATTCATATGTTAATCATGCCCCTTGTTTTTTTTTGTTTTTTTTCCCTTCCTGTGTGTGTGTGTGTTTGTTTCTCGCTGTGCGCATGTTTTTTTGTTTTTTTTTTCTTTTCCTGTGTGCTTCCTCCCCTCCTCCCAGCCTCTTTTGTACGGCCCAAACAAAAAGAGATGCAGAAAATGTCGGATTGCCTGCTTTTTCGCCGTCCCTATTTTCACTTCCTGCGCGTGTTGTTGTCGGCGGGGAGGTGAGCGCGCCCCTGATGGCGGCGAGGAGCCCCCTTTTTAAAGGCGCCCCGCTCTCCTCCCCGAGCAGCTTAATGCCTTATAAATCAATGATGACACAGATGGACCAGCGATAATCTATTTAGAATGCCTCACAGCAAATATTGTTGTGCAGATGATTAGACAGACACTGCTTTTTAACCCCTGAAGTCCTCACATGCTCCTCTTTTCCTCCTTTTTCAAACATGTTTACACCAAGAAAAAAAAAAAGAAAAAAATCAGGGGTATTTTATTTGAACTAAGCAAAATTATCTGCCAATAGAACAAGAAAATTTGGCTTGTCAAGACTTTCGAAAACAAGTCAAATGAAAGCTGCAAGCAGCGATGGACGGGGACCGACTTTGAGGGCTCATAAAATCCAAACCGGAGCAGTAATTAAAACTCTTTCATCAACTTTTATTCAGAAGGGTTCAATCTCTCTCCTGTGCTAGTTTGAAGCCGACACGACAAACGCGCTCAGAGGAGATAATGTTTGAAAACAGGTGACCTGTTTTTACAAAACTTTTGTTTTGAAGGGGGGATTGCAAACTTCCTGTTGATTTTTGCTGAAGGATGTCAGTGTATGAAATCTAGGTCTAAGTGAGACCTACATAGAGGTTTTTGTTTCATGTCTCTACGACATTCCTACTGGAAGTTACAGGCAGTTTTGTCTGTGTTTTCTTCCTAGGAGCAGTTGTGTCTGTGTTTTCTTCCTAGGGGGCGCTAGAGCGCAATTTTGAGTTTTGGGGTTGGGTTTTTTTTATTAGATTTTCCAGTCCGGATGTGTGTGTCCAGTTTGGTGAGTTTTGAAGCATGTTAAGGGGGTCAAATTATAGCTCCAAGAGGCAAAGGTGACTGTCTTTACAAAACTCTTGTTTTGAAGGGGGAATTGCAAACTTACTGTTGATTTTTGCTGAAGGATGTCAGTGTATGAAATCTAGGTCTAAGTGAGACCTACATGGAGGTTTTTGTTTCATGTATCTACGACATTCCTACTGGAAGTTACAGGCAGTTTTGTCTGTGTTTTCTTCCTAGGAGCGGTTTTGTCTGTGTTTTCTTCCTAGGGAGCGCTAATGCACAATTTTGAGTTTTGGGGTTGGATTTTTTTATTAGATTTTCCAGTCCTGGTGTGTGTGTCCAGTTTGGTGAGTTTTGAAGCATGTTAAGGCGGTCAAATTATAGCTCCAAGAGGCAAAGGTGACTGTTTTTACAAAACTTTTGTTTTGAAGGGGGAATTGCAAACTTACTGTTGATTTTTGCTGAAGGATGTCAGTGTATGAAATCTAGGTCTAAGTGAGACCTACATAGAGGTTTTTGTTTCATGTCTCTACGACATTCCTACTTTAAGTTACAGGCAGTTGTGTCTGTGTTTTCTTCCTAGGAGCAGTTTTGTCTGTGTTTTCTTCCTAGGGGGCGCTAATGCACAATTTTGAGTTTTGGGGTTGGGTTTTTTTTATTAGATTTTCCAGTCCTGATGTGTGTGTCCAGTTTGGTGAGTTTTGAAGCATGTTAAGGGGGTCAAATTATAGCTCCAAGAGGCAAAGGTGACTGTTTTTACAAAACTTTTGTTTTGAAGGGGGAATTGCAAACTTCCTGTTGATTTTTGCTGAAGGATGTCAGTGTATGAAATCTAGGTCTAAGTGAGACCTACATAGAGGTTTTTGTTTCATGTCTCTACGACATTCCTACTGGAAGTTACAGGCAGTTTTGTCTGTGTTTTCTTCCTAGGGGGCGCTAGAGCGCAATTTTGAGTTTTGGGGCTAGGTTTTTTGATTAGATCGCAATTTTCGCCAGTCCTGATGTGTGTTTCAAATATGGTGAGTTTTGAAGCATGTTAAGGGGATCAAATTACAGCTCAAAGAGGCGGCGGTATAATAATAATAAAACCTTACAAATACAATAGGGTCGTCTGTCCCAAAGGGACATTCGGTAAGCCCTCGCATGCTCCTCGTTTCCTCCTTTTTCAAACATGTTTACACCACCTTGGACGTAGTTCTGCTTACAATGATTCTTTGTTTTGTATGTGCACTGCAAAAAGTCAGTGTTCTAAAACAAGAAACAAAAAAATACAAAAATTAGGGGTATTTTATTTAAACTAAGCAAAATTATCTGCCAATAGAACAAGAAAATTTGGCTTGTCAAGACTTTCGAAAACAAGTCAAATGAAAGCTGCAAGCAGCGATGGACGGGGACCGACTTTGAAGGCTCATAAAATCCAAACCGGAGCAGTAATTAAAACTCTTTCGTCAACTTTTAATCAGACGGGTTAAATCTCTCTCCTGTGCTAGTTTGAAGCCGACACGACAAACGCGCTCAGAGGAGATAATGTTTGAAAAAAGGTGACCGGTTTTTACAAAACTTTTGTGGTTGGGTTTTTTTATTATATTTTCCAGTCCTGATGTGTGTGTCCAGTTTGGTGAGTTTTAAAGCATGTTAAGGGGGTCAAATTATAGCTCCAAGAGGCAAAGGTGACTGTTTTTACAAAACTTTTGTTTTGAAGGGGGAATTGCAAACTTCCTGTTGATTTTTGCTGAAGGATGTCAGTGTATGAAATCTAGGTCTAAGTGAGACCTACATAGAGGTTTTTGTTTCATGTCTCTACGACATTCCTACTGGAAGTTACAGGCAGTTTTGTCTGTGTTATCTTCCTAAGAGCAGTTTTGTCTGTGTTTTCTTCCTAGGGGGCGCTAAAGCACAATTTTGAGTTTTGGGGTTGGGTTTTTTTATTAGATCGCAATTTTTGCCAGTCCTGATGTGTGTGTCCAGTTTGGTGAGTTTTGAAGCATGTTAAGGGGGTCAAATTATAGCTCCAAGAGGCAAAGGTGACTGTCTTTACAAAACTCTTGTTTTGAAGGGGGAATTGCAAACTTACTGTTGATTTTTGCTGAAGGATGTCAGTGTATGAAATCTAGGTCTAAGTGAGACCTACATGGAGGTTTTTGTTTCATGTTTTTACGACATTCCTAGTGGGAGTTACAGGCAGTTTTGTCTGTGTTTTCTTCCTAGGAGCAGTTTTGTCTGTGTTTTCTTCCTAGGGGGCGCTAGAGCGCAATTTTGAGTTTTGGGGTTGGGTTTTTTTATTAGATCGCAATTTTTGCCAGTCCTGATGTGTGTGTCCAGTTTGGATTGAGTCGTTTTTCTTTAGTTCAAATTCGGTGAAAGGTTTGTAAACGTTGGTCCTCTCACGTTCGTGTTTTTTTCTTGACTTAAAACACATTTACACTGGCTATTAGCATTAGCATATTCCTATGTTTGTAGCATGTTCTAAAAAATAGGATTTTCCAGACATATTGGATTGTGTCGTTTTTCTTTAGTTCAAACTAGTTGAAGGTTTGCAAACGTTGGTCTTCTCACGTTCGTGTTTTTTCTTGACTTAAAACACATTTACACTGGTTATTAGCATTAGCATATTCCTGTGTTTGTAGCATGTTGTAAAAAATAATAGGATTTTTCAAGACATATGGGATTGAGTCGTTTTTCTTTAGTTCAAATTAGTTGAAAGATTTGTAAACGTTGGTCCTCTCACTTTCATATTTTTTCTTGACTTAAAACACATTTACACTGGTTATTAGCATTAGCTTATTCCTATGTTTGTAGCATATTCAAAAAACAGGATTTTCAAGATATGGAAGTGGACATTTTGCATTGAGTTGTCTTTCTCTGGTCCAAACTAGTTGGCGGTTGTTAAACTTTGGTGTATCTCTAAAGTCCTCATGTTTCTTAACCTTGTCCCTAAAACACATTTATTAGCAAGTCAGTAGCATTAGCATATTCCTATGTTTGTAGCTTGTTCTAAAAATGACTTTTTCAACATATGATGGCTTGATTTGTCTTTCTGTGGTTAGTTGACTGTTTTTAAACTTAGGTCCATCTCTAAAATCCTTACATGTACGTATTTTCTTCCTATTTAAAAGACATGTGTTAGCAGGTTATTAGCATTAGCATAGCATTTGCATCATTTCCTGAAAATAGGATTTTCAAACGGCCATTTTGGGTTGAGAGTCTGTCTCTGTTTGGAATCAGTTAGTTAATAATAATAATAATAATAATAGATTTTATTTGTAAAAAAGCACTTTACATTGAGCAAACAACCTCAAAGTGCTACAGTGTATTGAAAAAAAATAATAATAAAAAGATAATAAAATAATAGATAAAAATAAAAACTAGAACAGCCTAATAGCTAGAACTAGTATGCATATACTGTATCTATAAAAAAGTTTTTTTTTAAAAGAAGGGTTTTTAAGCCTTTTTTAAAAGCATCCACAGTCTGTGGTGCCCTCAGGTGGTCAGGGAGAGCATTCCACAGACTGGGAGCGGCGTGGCAGAAAGCCCGGTCTCCCATAGTTCGTAGCTTTGTCCTCTGAGGTTGGAGGAGGTTAGCCTGTCCGGAGCGGAGGTGTCGTGTAGTTAATTTGTTTCTGCCCATGGTTTCAGTTTCTAAATCATATGGCGTCACTCCCGTCTCTTAGTGGTCACAACAGCGCTGATAAACAACATGGCTGCCAGCCTTCATAATGATCATGTAGGAGTCGACACCGGTAAGTGGACCAGGGCACTTTAAGAGGACGTCTGGATGAAGACGTTTAAGAAAAGCCTGACACTGCGTAACCTTCTGTCTGGATGCTCCGGCGTGTTTGACATCAGGGAGGTTAATGGCCGCCCGGGGTCTCTGCCCCCGCTCTCACGGTCCGTGCTCTGCGTCAGGCCCTCCTGGAGGGCCGCGGAGCGCCGGGGTGAAGTGCAGCCTGTCAGACGTGGCAGCCGGCGCGAGCGCGCTGATAAATATAAGCTGGTATTGATCGGCTGAAAATGAAATATCCCCGAGTGGCGCGCAGTATTTAGCTCCTCGTCCGCCTCGCGTCACCGCTGGCCTTGCCCGGGAGCTAGGGGGGATGGATTTCCAAACGTGCCTCCGGGGTGCCGCCTCGCGCCAGATTTGATTTCATCTTTAACCTTTTTCTCCGGCTGCGCTCCCTCGACCTCTGCGGCGGCGCTCGCCAAATTTGTTAGCGCCTTTAAGACTATGCTAACGGCGGACTTCCTCCTTCCTTCAGGTGGCGTTCCCGTCAGCAGTGCCAGCCAGAGGCGGCTTGATCCGACACCAAGGTTCACTCCAGTATGCTGTTGGTGTGCTAAGGTAGGCCCCGCCTTTTTTTATGTCGACACCCTCTTTTTTTTACCTTCACCAGGGTTTGTTAGTTGGTTATCAACCTAACTCACCAACCTATGTTGGTGAACATTTCAGGAAATCTCAGAAATGGTATAAGAAACAAGTTCAGATCTGGATCACCGTCTGGACTCAGGATCTTTAAAATGCTACTTTACTGTTGGCGCTCTACCAGTCTTGTACTGGTTTTAGTCTCAGGGTATTCAATCCATCGCTACTGGACTGTTCAGTTTTTCTTAGAAGACGTTTTACTTCTCATCCAAGACCCCTTTGTCAGATCATGTTCATGGATTTAGATCGGTCAGACCGAGTCTTAGACTTAGTTTGGTCAACTCTGGTTTTAGACTTAGTTTGGTCAGATCTAGACTTGGACTTAGTTTGGTCAGCCCGAG
Source organism: Entelurus aequoreus (assembly GCF_033978785.1). Lineage (NCBI taxonomy): Eukaryota > Metazoa > Chordata > Actinopteri > Syngnathiformes > Syngnathidae > Entelurus > Entelurus aequoreus. The sequence goes on along the minus strand of NC_084732.1, from coordinate 2,956,014 downwards.
TTTTAGACTTAGATTCTTACACTTCGATTGGTCAGATCAAGTCTTACATTCGTCGGATGTAGTCTTTGAGTTAGATTGGCAGATAAAGTCTTAGATTAGTCAGATCTAATCTTAGATTTGGATTGGTCAGATCTAGTCTTTGACTTAGATTGGGCAGATAAAGTCTTAGATTGGTCAGATCTAATCTTAGATTTGGATTGGTCAGATCTAGTCTTTGACTTAGATTGGTCAGCTCTAGTCTTCGACATAGTTTGGTCAGATCTAGTCTTTGACTTAGATTGTTAAACTTGGATTGGTCAGATCTTGTCAATAATTAGATTGGTCAGATCTAAGGTAGGCCTCGCCTTTTTTTACGTCAACACCCTCTTTTTTTACCTTCACCAGGGTTTGTTAGTTGGTTATCAACCTAACTCACCAACCTATGTTGGTGAACATTTCAGGAAATCTCAGAAATGGGATAAGAAACAAGTTCTGATCTGGATCACCGTCTGGACTCAGGATCTTTAAAATACTACTTTACTGTTGGCGCTTTACCAGTCTTGTTCTGGTTTTAGTCTCATGGTATTCAATCCATCGCTACTGGACTGTTCAGTTTTTCTTAGAAGACGTTTCACTTCTCATCCAAGACCCCTTCATCAGATCATGTTCATGGATTTAGATCGGTCAGACCGAGTCTTAGACTTAGTTTGGTCAACTGTAGTTTTAGACTTAGTTTGGTCAGCCCGAGTTTTAGACTTAGATTCTTAGACTTTGATTGGTCAGATCAAGTCTTAGATTGGTCAGATGTAGTTGTACAGAGATTGGTCAGATCTAGTCTTTGACTTAGATTAGTCAGATCTAATCTTAAACTTAGATTGGTCAACTCTTGGCTTGGACATAATTTGGTCAGCTCTAGTCTTCGACTTAGATTGTTAAACTTAGATTGGTCAGATCTTGTCTTTGACTTAGATTGTTAAACTTAGATTGGTCAGATCTTGTCAATGATTAGATTAGTCAGATCTAATCTTATACTTAGATTGGTCAACTCTTGGCTTGGACATAATTTGGTCAGCTCTAGTCTTCGACTTAGATTGTTAAACTTAGATTGGTCAGATCTTGTCTTTGACTTAGATTGTTAAACTTAGATTGGTCAGATCTTGTCAATGATTAGATTAGTCAGATCTAATCTTATACTTAGATTGGTCAACTCTTGGCTTGGACATAATTTGGTCTGCTCTAGTCTTCGACTTAGATTGTTAAACTTAGATTGGTCAGATCTTGTCAATGATTAGATTGGTCAGATCTAGTCTTAGACTTAGATTGGTCAACTCTTGGCTTGGACATAATTTGGTCAGCTCTAGTCTTCGACTTAGATTGTTAAACTTAGATTGGTCAGATCTTGTCTTTGACTTAGATTGTTAAACTTAGATTGGTCAGATCTTGTCAATGATTAGATTAGTCAGATCTAATCTTATACTTAGATTGGTCAACTCTTGGCTTGGACATAATTTGGTCTGCTCTAGTCTTCGACTTAGATTGTTAAACTTAGATTGGTCAGATCTTGTCAATGATTAGATTGGTCAGATCTAGTCTTAGACTTAGATTGGTCAACTCTTGGCTTGGACATAATTTGGTCAGCTCTAGTCTTCGACTTAGATTGTTAAACTTAGATTGGTCAGATCTTGTCAATGATTAGATTAGTCAGATCTAATCTTATACTTAGATTGGTCAACTCTTGGCTTGGACATAATTTGGTCTGCTCTAGTCTTCGACTTAGATTGTTAAACTTAGATTGGTCAGATCTTGTCAATGATTAGATTAGTCAGATCTAATCTTATACTTAGATTGGTCAACTCTTGGCTTGGACATAATTTGGTCTGCTCTAGTCTTCGACTTAGATTGTTAAACTTAGATTGGTCAGATCTTGTCAATGATTAGATTGGTCAGATCTAGTCTTAGACTTAGATTGGTCAGCTCTTGGCTTGGACATAATTTGGTCAGATCTAGTCTTTGACTTAGATTGTTAACGCCACGAAAGAATTACGTCCGCCACAAATTTAAAAAAAATAAAAATAAAAAAAATAAACTCTGCCTCTGTTTCACTTTATGTTGCTGGTAAATAATATGGTTGTAGTAGTAGGCTAAAGTTAAATTATTAAGTATGCACTAATTAAAGGGGCAGAGCTTTAAGAGACATTTTAGCTTTTATATTTTATAAGATATATTTTTTGTAAGAACCACAATTAATAAATATATTTCAGTGAATAACTTATAACTTATTGTTCAAATCTGTATATAAATATGTACATAAAGTGTTGTAATTATATTGTAAAATGGATATATGGATGGATGGATGGACGTTTAAAACAAAACTGTTATTATTAATTAGTAAGTATACATTTTTTGAGCCTTTTTAGAGAAAATCATATCATTGTAGTAAATTATGCAAATTACTCCACGATGTCATGGTGACCACGCCCATGGCCACGCCCCCACCGCCACAGGTATCTTGGCAGTTTATGGGAAACACTGTACCATCATGTTATCATCGTGATATCATCATGATATCATCATGTTGTCATATGTATGCGTGTATATATGTTGTGCCCCAGGAAGTAATAGTGTTATTTGAAGAAGACTCTTGAGCTTGTTGCTAGAGCTCGACTGTATCGTAGTGTCTGTGTGAGGATAGAGAACACCACACACACACACACACACACACACACACACACACACACACACACACACACACACACACACACACACACACACACACACACACCAACTGTTCATCATTCACTCGCCAGTTAGACTTATCCCCAAAGGCGTTGTGTCTTTAAGCGCACACGCTGTCGCGCGGCTTCAGCGCACGTACGCACACTCAACTTGTAACAATCTGGATCGTGATAATCTATGATAATCATCCGCCACATGCCACCTAAAAACACACACGGGTGGCATTGGGCGGCCGCCCTGGCACGCCGCATCATCCCCCGCCTCCCCCGCGCCAATGTCACCACCTCCGCCGTCAATGTCAGCGCTCTTTTTTTTCTTCTTTTTTTTTTCTCTTTTATGTGCCGGCGTCTCACGCTGTCACGCGCCACACCGGCCACGGCGGCGGCGGCGAAGGAAAGGGAACGTTGAGCAATTTATGTTTGGCATTAGCGTAATTGAATCGCACTCGTATATCAAGAAGTGGCGAGGTGCAGGTGATATAAATACACACCGCCATCCGTGAAAAGTGGCACGTGTCCCTCCCTTATTCCTGATCTCGGGAACAATGTCTCCAGTCCCCCCTTCTGCGTCCCCCCCCACCCTCTCCTTTGCAGAGATGGATGATAAATTCCGGGCGGGCGCGCCTGCAACAGCTGTTGGCAGACAGGCCTGATATGAGAATAGCAGCATAGGATGAGCAGGCATTAAAAATTAATATGCTATTTAGCCTAGGTGTATTTTAGGTATTTGACATTTTCATGTCCGGACAGACTCAATTTATTCATAGTGCACGGGGGGAGAAAAAAAAATCCTAAATAAAATAATAAAAAGGAGTGTCGTTTGGTGGTTTTTATGGTTGGTCTGACTCACCTTGTCGCCGCCATGCGGGGTCGCACGAGTGCACATGCGGACTCTTTATGTTACCTGTAGGCCAGTTCCGATTTTTTCCGCTCCCATGTTGAACTGTATCGGATTTTTTTCTTGTGTTGGTTCATTTTTGTATAATTTTTTTGACTAGGGAAGGTTGTTTGTATAGGGTCATATAAATAAATGCTGCGCGAGTATGATAAATGGTCATAGACCTGAAATAATCAGGTTGTCCACAAGATGGCGACGCTGCAGGATTTGTTCTTACTTTTAAAATGACTCGAAAGCCAAATTCCTTATTCATAACTGTAGAGGTTGCCCTCTAGTGGGTTCCTCGGACCACCACGCACTGCCACGAGAGCCCAGATTGCTGTTTTTCATTCCAGCAAAATGTATTTTTCTGAGTCCGTGTCTCTCTCTCTCTCTCTGGCTCCCACTCCAACTCCAACTGCGTGTCTCATTCCGGCTGCTGCTAATAAAGGCGACAGGTGATTAGATAACAAGGCTAATCTACTCACCTGTCGCTGTCTTCGAGGCCGGTCCTGGCACAGCCCGTTCTGCGGCAGGCCCGCAGGCCACGCTCCCCTCCACAATAACGTCTCGTGGGCAAAATTGAAGACACCGCCTGGCCGCTCGTGGCCCGCAGGCTGGAGTTTGGACACCCGTGTCCTAGCTCCTCCTGTAGTAACCTGTAGCCTAGCCCCTAATTTTTTACTACGAAATAGCAATCACTTGTATGAGAAATGGATGCGTTTATGTTGCGGTATTGTTGACGTCGTCATTATCGCTGGCATGTTTCCGCAAAAGCGGATTTGTGCTTACGTCAATAAAAACTACCACTTACCTCAAAGCTTCAGTATATATATATATAGATTAGATATAGATATAGATATATATGTATATATATATATACATATCTATATATCTATATCTAATATATATATATATATATAATATATATATATATATATATATATATATATATATATATATATATATATATATGTATATATATATATATATATATATATATATATATATATATATATATATATATATATATATATATATATATATATATGTATATATATATATATATATATATATATATAGATATATAGATATATATATATATATACATATAAACATATATATATATATATATATATATATATATATATATCTATATATATAAAGATTATATATATAGATATGTATATATATATACATATAAACATACATACATATATATATATATATATATATATATATATATATATATATATATATATATATATATATATATATATATATACACACTGTATATATATATATATATATATATATATATATATATATATATATATATATATATATATATATATATATATATATATATACACACTGTATATATATATATATATATATATATGTATATATATATATATATATATATATATATATATATATATATATATATATATATATATATATATATATGTACATACATACATACATATATTTACATTTATATTTATATTTATATTATATATCTGTGTTGGCCCTGTGATGAGGAGGCAACTTGTCCACGGTGTACCCCACCTTCCGCCTGAATGCAGCTGAGATAGGCTCCAGCATCCCCCGTGACCCCCAAAAAAGGGACACGCGGTAGAAAATGGATGGATGGATATATACAGTACATATGTATTGCGTGTATATATAAATATATGGTGTGTGTATTTACATATATATTGTGTATATATATATATATATATATATATATATATATATATATATATATATATATATATATATATATATATATATATATATATATATACACATACACTGTGTATATTTAGGTTTACATATTATAATAATATAATGGCTATATAATTAATAACTAATATAATTAGATATTAAAGAGTATGTGAAAGTTGGACCCCTACATTGTTTACTTCTGTAACGACCTTCTTAAAGTTGTGTAATCAATCAGAAATATCAAGCAGCTAAAATGCAGCAAACATGGATAAGTGTGGAGAGTGTTTTGTATTTTTCCTATCATACTTTGTCATGGACTTAAATTTGTGCGATTACAACATTTTTTATGGTGCATGGATGTTTTTTTGTATTACCTACAAATTGTTTTACATTGACCCCGAAAGGAACAAGCGGTAGAAAATGGATAGATTGTGTTATGTGTGACCATGTCTGTTGGCATTTTGTGTTGTTTTGTTGTTTTTTTGACTAGGGAAGGTTGTTTGCATTGGGTCATATAAATAAATGACGTGCTAACATGATAAGTGGTCATAGACCTGGGGACGGCGTGGCTTGCATTCTCACTCTTTCACCACCTTTTACGCAAAACGATAACAATGCCATTTAAATTTTGCACTAATATAAACAAACGAAATGATGCCCGGAAACTGTCTTCGGTTTAAAAAAAAAAGTGTTCTTTTAGTAATGTCGACGTGAGTCCGCCAATCCGGGGGACGTTAAGCAGATTCCACCGAGGTTTTATTTCCTCATCCCGGCCCGACGTAATTGTTTAATTGAATCATATCTGACTGCTGAGTGTCACTCCTTGCTTCACAAGCCTGCAGGCCATGGACAAATGTCGACAGTCGCCCACAGCCGCGTTGGTGCTGACTTGACTGAATGATCTTTGCTCCACTTCCTGTTTCATGGTCATGATTCACAATCCTCATTCTCGGCCACACATTGTTAGACCTCACCAGTGCTTCTTAATTACAAACCCCGTTTCCATATGAGTTGGGAAATTGTGTTAGATGTAAATATAAACGGAATACAATGATTTGCAAATCATTTTCAACCCATATTCAATTGAATGCACTACAAAGACAAGATATTTGATGTTCAATTTCATAAAACTAAATTTTTTTTTTTGCAAATAATTATTAACTTAAAACTTCATGGCTGCAACACGTGCCAAAGGAGTTGGGAAAGGGCATGTTCACCACTGTGTTACATGGCCTTTCCTTTTAACAACACTCAGTAAAGGTTTGGGAAGTGAGGAGACACATTTTTGAAGCTTCTCAGGTGGAATTCTTTCCCATTCTTGCTTGATGTACAGCTTAAGTTGTTCAACAGTCCGTTGTGCTATTTTAGGCTTCATAATGCGCCACACATTTTCAATGGGAGACAGGTCTGGACTACAGGCAGGCCAGTCTAGTACCCGCACTCTTTTACTACGAAGCCACGTTGATGTAACACGTGGCTTGGCATTGTCTTGCTAAAATAAGCAGGGGCGTCCATGGTAACGTTGCTTGGATGGCAACATATGTTGCTCCAAAAGCTGTATGTACCTTTCAGCATTAATGGCGCCTTCACAGATGTGTAAGTTACCCATGCCTTGGGCACTAATACACCCCCATACCATCACACATGCTGGCTTTTACACTTTGCGCCTATAACAATCCGGATGGTTCTTTTCCTCTTTGGTCCGGAGGACACGACGTCCACAGTTTCCAAAAACAATTTGAAATGTGGACTCGTCAGACCACAGAACACTTTTCCACTTTGTATCAGTCCATCTTAGATGAGCTCAGCAAAGCCGACGGCGTTTCTGGGTGTTGTTGATAAACGGTTTTCGCCTTGCATAGGAGAGTTTTAACTTGCACTTACAGATGTTGCGACCAACTGTAGTTACTGACAGTGGCTTTCTGAAGTGTTCCTGAGCCCATGTGGTGATATCCTTTACACACTGATGTCGCTTGTTGATGCAGTACAGCCTGAGGGATGGAAGGTCACGGGCTTAGCTGCTTACGTGCAGTGATTTCTCCAGATTCTCTGAACCCTTTGATGATATTACGGACCGTAGATGGTGAAATCCCTAAATTCCTTGCAAAAGCTGGTTGAGAAATGTTTCTCTTAAACCAGGGGTCACCAACCTTTTTGAAACCAAGAGGTACTTCTTGGGTACTGATTAATGCGAAGGGCTACCAGTTTGATACACACTTAAATAAATTGCCAGAAATAGCCAATTTGCTCAATTTACCTTTAACTCTGTTATTATTAATAATTAATGATATTTATCTTTGTGGAAACACTGATCATCTTAATGATTTCTCACAATAAATATATATAGAAACAGATAAATATCAATATGCAACACTTTATTTTTATATTTTCTCTAAGTGCACATTTTTCAAATTGAACATTTTCAAATGATCACTTCTAAGACAGTCTTGTGAAATCACAATATCCCATTTTAACTAGCTAGCCACTAACATTTTTTAACAAATCATGAATTACTTTGCACCATGTTTGTACAAATAATAACTCATGTAAAATACAAAAGTAAACTCTCAAATTTTTAAATCATGTCACACTTTGAACTGGACACCAAATCTGTTATCTGTTTCTTTGTCAGTTAGTGGGAAGCCTGGCATTGCATGCTGTTAACTAGTGTGTTGTACTCTGGTGTGTAACTTGACACTGCAACTCTGAGTGAGTCTTGCAGATGTGCATCAGTGAGGCGTGTTCTGTGTTTGTTCTTGATGAAGTTAATGTCAGAAAAGGCTGATTCACAAAGATAAGATTTTTCCTCATTGTTTGCGGAACCTTCTTAATCTTTTGGACATATTTTCACAGCAATCTGGCCTTAAGCTTAATTATGATAAATGTAAAATGTTAAGGATCGGAAATCTAAAGGGAACGTCCTTTCGAATGGAATGCAAAGTGCCTGTTTTGTGGACAGATGGACCAGTTAACATACTTGGTGTTGTTGTCCCAGAAAATCTGGAAGATCTAGGCTCAGTAAATTATGATAATCGACTAAGAAAGCTGGACAAAATTATGCAATTATGGAAAGGTAAATCCTTAACCTTGTATGGTAAAATGTCTATTGCCAACTCGTTAATTATTCCTCAATTTATTTATTTGTTTTTGTCATTACCAGCTCCATTACAAAACTTTTTTAAGATTTATGAGCGGAGGGTCTTCGATTTTGTCTGGAACGGCAAACCAGAAAAGATTAAAAGAAAGGTTTTGTACAAAGAGTATGAATATGGGGGCCTGAAACTTCTCAACCTTGAAGCTATGTGTCTGTCTTTAAAAGCATCAATTGTTCCAAAGATGTATTTAAACATTGAGTGGTACACAAGAGTCCTGCTGGACAAAAAACATGTACTGTATCAAAAGAAATTGTATCCTTTTTTACAAGTGATCCCCTCCCAGAGAGTCTGCTGGGAAACATGGCGGGGTTCATAAAGGAAACAATCCACTCATAGTGGTGTTTTCAATTTTATGTGCCAGAAAAAAGAGACGATATTTTGCAGCAGATAATATGGATGAACTCTAATATTGTAATAGATGGAAAGCCTTTCTTTTGGAAAAATATGTTTGAAAGAGGAATCATTTTTGTCAATGATATTATCAATGAGAATGCTAAAATTATGAAGTATGATGAATTTAGAACTATGTATGGTGATGCTTGCTCAAGCTTTTCATTTGATCAACTAACTGGAGTAATTGGGAAAAGATGGAAACAAATAATTAATTATGGAACTACTAAATTATTAGTTTGTAAACCTCCAATAAGAAATTCTAGTTGGCAAAAAGGAACTAAAATAAATAGAAAAATATATAATTTTTATTTAATAAATAAATCTTTGAAGGCTGCCTCATACAACACATATGGAAAATGGGAAGACTTTTTTGACTGCCCGTTGCCATGGGATGCCATATTCAAACTAATCTATAAAACCACTATCGATGTGCAAAATCGTTATATTCAAATTAAAATTATTTATAACTTCTTACCCACGGGGAAAATGTTAAAATTATGGAATATGACAGAGTCAGATGATTGCCGATTTTGTTGTCAGGAGCCTGAATCCACCCTGCATTTGTTTTGGTATTGTCATATTGTGTCTTTGCTTTGGGTGGAAGTTGAAAAAATGTGTTTAAGGATTGGTTTGTTTATGAAGCTTAATGTGGTTTCTGTTATTTTAGGAGAGTTCATTGACAATCATGATTTAGTCAATTTAATTATAGTACTCGGTAAAAGGTTTATTTTTAAGGCCAAAAACAGATATTCACTTAGTATTACTTTCTTTAAAACATTTATTCAGTATTTTCTAACTTTAGAAAGTTACATGGTTGAAAACAATAATGATGCCAAAAAACATTAAAAAAAAGATGAGAAGTCCTCAAAGGCTTATTTTGAAAGTATAATTATGTTTATAGATTATATGATATCTGTTGTTGTGTTCCCTAATTTGAGTGACCTGGACATAATCTGGACTGTACATAAATGCTTATTTTGAAAATGTAATTTTGTTTATAAATTATATGCAATCTGTTGTGTTCCCTAATTTGTTTCTGTGTACATGAATGAAGGTGTGTGTTGCTGAGTCCGACTTGGACATTATCTGGACTGGGCCTGGTTTTAAAAACCCTTTAAACAAATCTAATTTCATTGACAACCTGGTCTGTTGAAGATAAGGCCCTTTTTTTAAAAATAAAATAAAATAAGATAAATAAATAAAAAAACATTTTCTTGGATAAAAAAGAAAGTAAAGGGGGGGGGGGGGTGATTGAAAGTGTATTTTGTGTTTTTCTATGTAGATTTAATTTTTTTTTAAAAAAAATAATAATATATATATATATATATTTTTTTTTTTTTTTTTTTTTTTTTTTTAGAACAGGCCCGCGGGCGACTCATCTGGTCCTTACGGGCGACCTGGTGCCCGCGGGCACCGCGTTGGTGACCCCTGTCTTAAACTGTTCAACAATTTGCTCACGCATTTGTTGACAAAGTGGTGACCCTCGCCCCGTCCTTGTTTGTGAATGACTGAGCATTTCATGGAATCTACTTTTATACCCAATCATGGCACCCACCTGTTCCCAATTTGCCTGTTCACCTGTGGGATGTTCCAAATAAATGTTTGATGTGTTCTTTCATGTATAGTAATCAACAGAAAGATATTGTTCTAACCCAAGGACTTCAAAGCGGAGAGATGACAGGATCTGCCCAATTTCCAGACGACCTCTTTTTTAAGTATTTTACGAACTCTTTTTGAACTATTTTATGGACCTCTTTTTGAACTATTTTACAAACTCTTTTGAGCTGACCTTTTCTGTGTATTGTTTACGACCTTTTCTGTGAACTTTTTGCGACCTTTGTCCTTTGGAAACAGTGGTGGCCATGTGGTCCAAAATAAAAGAAGGAGGCGTGCAATCTTTTAGCGGCGCATGCTGAGATACTGTGCAAGGGTACAGTGTACAGACGACGCTCCTCAATATTGAGTCCAAATTGAATTCTGTCTCAGTCTAATTCTTTGCCTCTTGTCTTGTTTAATAAATGTCGTCAGTGTTTGAACCTGACACGCACTGTCGATTTTTGAGGAAATGAAAGGATTTTAAGCGCGCCTTATAGTCCGAAAAATACGGTATTTCTGAATCTGATTTGCTGAAAAACACCGGCCTATTGTATACATATGCATTTTTTTTTTTTTTTTTTGGACTACAGCGTGAACAACATCATCCGTTTTTAGGGTGGCATTACTTTAATGTGCCTTAAAGGCCTACTGAAATGAATTTTTTTTATTTAAACGGGGATAGCAGATCTATTCTATGTGTCATACTTGATCATTTCGCGATATTGCCATATTTTTGCTGAAAGGATTTAGTATAGAACAACGACGATAAAGATTGCAACTTTTGGTATCTGATAAAAAAAAAGGCTTGCCCCTACCGGAAGTAGCGTGACGTAGTCAGTTGAACATATACGCAAAGTTCCCTATTGTTTACAATGATGGCCGCATGAAGTGAGAGAGATTCGGACCGAGAAAGCGACAATTTCCCCATTAATTTGAGCGAGGATGAAAGATTTGTGGATGAGTAAAGTGCAAGTGAAGGACTAGTGGGGAGTTGAAGCTATTCAGATAGGGAAGATGCTGTGAGAGCCGGGGGTGACCTGATATTCAGCTGGGAATGACTACAACAGTAAATAAACACAAGACATATATATACTCTATTAGCCACAACACAACCAGGCTTATATTTAATATGCCACAAATTAATCCTGCATAAAAACACCTGCGTGTTTGTTATGCTAGCTCCTAGCTCCTATGCTAGCTCCTAGCTCCATAGAACACGCCAATACAATTCAAACACCTGATCAACACACACAATCACTCAGCCCAAAAGACCGTTCACCTAACCCAAGGTTCATAAAGCTTATATATTTTTAAAAAAGTTACGTACATACGCAAAAAAAAGTTGCGCACATACGGTCAAGCGATCAAATGTTTAGAAGCCAAAGCTGCATACTCACAGTAGCACGTCTGCGTCCTTGTCATCCAAATCAAAGTAATCCTGGTAAGAGTCTGTGTTGTCCCAGTTCTCTACAGGCGTCTGTGTATCGAAGTCAAAAGTCCTCCTGGTTAGAGTCTCTGTTATCCGAGTTCTTCCATCTTGACTGCATCTTTCGGGAATGTAAACAAAGAAGCGCCGGCTGTGTACTGTTGTTGCTGACTACGTTCGAAAAATACGTCCTTTTCGCACCGACAACTTTCTTCTTTGCTTGCTCAGCTTCCTTCTCCATAATGCAATGAACATGATTGCAACAGATTCACGAACACAGATGTCCAGAATACTGTGGAATTATGAAATGAAAACAGAGCTTTTTCGTATTGGCTTCAATGTGGAAGGCATACCCGTGTTCGCCGGGCTACGTCACGCGCATACGTCATCCGCAGAGGCGTTTCGAACCGGAAGTTTAGCGGCAAATTTAAAATGTCACTTTATAAGTTAACCCGGCCGTATTGGCATGTGTTATAATGTTAAGATTTCATCATTGATATATAAACTATCAGACTGTGTGGTCGGTAGTAGTGGCTTTCAGTAGGCCTTTAAACCTGAGGTGTAACGCCAGGGTGTGGATAAGGACGATGGAGGGTGAGATAGGGTGAGCGGAGGAGGAGTCAGCACCAACCCCCCCCAAATCCGCGCGACCCCGCCCGGCGCCGCTCCGCGTGGGAGTTGGAGTTCAGGGCCGCGTCTGAGATTTCAGGACGATTAGCGAGGGAGGGATGAGGATGTCAGGCCGCGGCGTCCATTAATCACCGGGCGCCCGCGCGGGGGACGCGTGATGCTTTGCGTATTCGCCCTGTGGGGGAACGCGGCGAGCACTGGATCCGGGTCATGGGTCAGGAAGCGGGGTTCGAACCACGAACCCGTAAAATGTAAAGTGTTCCGCTGTTAGCGCTTTCCGCTGATGATGTCATCACCTTCTCTCCTACCCCTAGGCCTCTTCATCGCTTGGCAGGAAGTCCCCGCCGCGGCGCTCTGTATATATACGCCGACTGCCATTACCTCGGGGAGCGTTTAGCAGCTCCGCGTTTAACACCTTAACCTCCGCTACGGCGGCGGCGAGGAAAAAGCCGGGAGGTGGAAAGCCGAGATGTTAGGCTGGCGCTCCACTGATCGGCGGCGAGGTGCGCGGAGGGGGGGTGGGGGTGGGGTAGGGGAGGGCGCCGCGCTCGCTTTCTTCCCACCTGTTGGATGACGAGCGCTCGCTAAGAGGAGGCATCATTCCCCGGCGCTCGCTACAAAGCGGCGAGGAATCAAAGCCCCCTGAGAGTCGCTCACGCTATATGAAAGAAAATGTCTTAACAACCGCCGCATGTTTCTTCCCCCGCTCCCCCCCCCCCTCGCCGCCGATTCCCCGCCAATGAAGCGTTTGACTTCCCGCCTCCGAAGAGAGAGCGCAGAGTGTCGCCGCTGTTTTTTTTTGGTTTTTTTTAGCGGCTTTGAAGTTCACACGACAATTAAAGGTAAAAAAATAATAAAAAACCGGAGACGTCAAGTCGTATTTTCTCTCCGCGGAGGCCAAAGTGACTTTGAGACCGCGGCCTCCTGGCACATGACTGTCGCTCCCCATCATTCAGGAGGCGCCGCCCGGGCCCATTAGCATTTTGCACACATGGAGCAACCCCGTCTCATCATGCTGCCGCCCCTCCTTTTTGTGACTGGCAATGATCCTCATCTATAGACACGTCCTTATATTTATAGACTTTATATAGACATGCTGGTCCAACCGGTAGGAGGCTTCGGGAAGACCTGGACAAAGTAGCCTGGGAGAGCTTAGGCTGCTGCCCCCGTGACCCGACTTCGAATAAGCGGAACGTGACCTGGACCCAGTGGTTAGAGTGTCCGCCCTGAGATCGGTAGGTCGTGAGTTCATACCAAAGACTATAAAAATGGGAGCCATTACCTCCCTGCTTGGAACTCAGCGTCAAGGGTTGGGATTGGGGGGTTAAATCACCAAAAATGATTCCCGGGCGTGGCCACCGCTGCTGCTCACTGCTCCCCTCACCTCTCAAGGGGTGATCAAGGGTGATGGGTCAAATGCAGAGGATAATTTCGCCACACCTAGTGTGTGTGTGAGACAATCATTGGTACTTTAACTTTAACAGAGTCGGGACCCGGGGTGGACCGCTCGCCTGTGCATCGGTTGGGGACATCTCTGTGCTGCTGACCCGTCTTCGCTTGGGTTGGTCTCCTGCTGGCCCCACTATGAACTGGACTCTCACTATTATGTTAGATCCACTATGGACTGGACTCTCACACTATTATGTTAGCTCCACTATGGACTGGACTCTCACTATTATGTTAGATCCACTATGGACTGGACTCTCACTATTATGTTGGATCCACTATGGACTGGACTCTCACACTATTATGTTAGATCCACTATGGACTGGACTCTCACTATTATGTTGGATCCACTATGGACTGGACACTCACTATTATGTTAGATCCTTAATGGACTGGACTATCACACACTTAAGTTATATCCACTATGGACTGGACTCTCACAATATTATGTTAGATCCACTATGGACTGGACTCTCACACTATTATGTTAGATCCACTATGGACTGGACTCTCACTATTATGTTAGATCCACTATGGACTGGACTCTCACTATTATGTTAGATCCACTATGGACTGGACTCTCACACTATTATGTTAGATCCACTATGGACTGGACTCTCACTATTACGTTGGATCCACCATGGACTGGATTCTCACACTATTATGTTAGATCCACTATGGACTGGACTCTCACTATTATGTTAGATCCACTATGGACTGGACACTCACTATTATGTTAGATCCACTATGGACTGGACTCTCACACTATTATGTTAGATCCACTATGGACTGGACTCTCACTATTATGTTAGATCCACTATGGACTGGACTCTCACTATTATGTTAGATCCACTATGGACTGGACTCTCACACTATTATGTTAGATCCACTATGGACTGGACTCTCACTATTACGTTGGATCCACCATGGACTGGATTCTCACACTATTATGTTAGATCCACTATGGACTGGACTCTCACTATTATGTTAGATCCACTATGGACTGGACACTCACTATTATGTTAGATCCACTATGGACTGGACTCTCACAATATTATGTTAGATCCTTTATGGACTGGACTATCACACACTTAAGTTATATCCACTATGGACTGGACTCTCACAATATTATGTTAGATCCACAATGGACTGGACTCTTACAATATTATGTTAGATCCACTATGGACTGGACTCTCACTATTATGTTAGATCCACTATGGACTGGACTCTCACTATTATTTTAGATCCACTATGGACTGGACTCTCACTATTATGTTAGATCCACTATGGACTGGACTCTCACTATTATTTTAGATCCACTATGGACTGGACTTTCACCACATTATGCTAGACCCACTCGACGTCCATTGCATCCCGTCTCCCCCTATAGGGGAGACCGGATGCGGTCCTCACCAAGGTTTCTCATAGTCATTCACATTGACATCCCACTGGGTTGTGAGTTTTTCCTTGCCCTTATGTGGGATCTGACTCGAGGATGTCGTTGTGGCTTGTGCAGCCCTTTGAGACACTTGTGATTTAGGGCTATATCAATAAACATTGATTGATTGATTGAACTTAAGAACCTCATAATGGTGGCCCCCGAATCCTCAGTCCCAAAGATAGTCTTGTATTTTCTATAGTGTAGTACAGTAGGGAAGGGACTGCCCCATCTCGCGTAAGAGGAAGAGGAGGAGTTCTGAAAATGGCGGAAGGCGCCACCCTGCAGAGCGACTGACGTTGTGGTTCGAAGTTGGAATCGCCACAAATTTAAAGACATTCAACATTGCTGCCGTCTGGCGGCTAAAGTTTGTCACGTTTCCTGTGTCGGGTAAACCACGACGAATGGGGCTGTGTGAATCACCTTCCTACCCGAGATCGGTAGGTTGTGAGTTCAAACCCCGGCCCGAGTCATACCGAAGACTATAAAAGTAGGACCCATTACCTCACTGCTTGGCACTCATTATCAAGGGTTGGAATTGGGGGTTGAATCATCAACTTGTGTGCATTCACGCACAGCATAAAAGGTTTGGTGGACAAAATTAGACAAAGAAGGAGTGGCATAAAACACGTCTTTCCGTGGCAGCGTCGGAGAAAGTTGTACATGTAAGCAAACGACGGTGAGTTCAAGGACTGCCGGAATTAGTAGGACAAAACGGCGCTCGCCAAATACTCATCAGCGGAGCATGTTTAATATAAACAGTGGGATTTCTAACAATTAGGAAGGTTTGTGCCATGTTTGTCCGACAGAAACCCTGTTAAAACAAAAAATGTATATTTTTTTCCATTTTCATACATTTTTGAACCGACCCCCGAGCTAAGCCTTAGCCGTCCAAGGTACTTTAAGCTAGAAGGCCACAAAACGTGGGCCTGTGGGCCGCTAGTTCGAGACCCCCTGTTGCAAACTGGAGCGAACTGCTCAATGGAAGCGGGCTATTGGACTGTTAATACAAGAAGACAGTAAGGTGCAGACGGACAAATGGTTTTCCGTTAATAATTGATGATGTCACTTGATCTCGGAGGTTGAACTATAAATAAGCCTGTAAGATGATGCGCCCGTCCGTCAGGATGTTTGGACTTGAACGAGCGCAAGAAACAAAGACGTCATATTGGTAGAACCGAGATAGAACTCCAAGTTCAAAAGGACATCCGTCAGAGAACCCAACAATCCATCTTGTCAATCAACCCTTCGATAACTATCAGTTTTGGGTTGTTGTATTTTTTTGGAGAGAGAAGTATTTGGTCACTCGTGAAATAGAAAGTCGACTTCTTCAGCAGAAGCCCGTGCAGGAAGTGTCGGGTTTTGTTGAAAGGACAAACCAAGCAAAGGCGGCGTTGTGTGTGGTGGAATACTGGAGATGCGAGGGGTTACATTACACGTCGGCGTTAAGGTGCGTGCTCTTGAATGGAAGAAGCAGCTTGCAATTTTCCAAAGTTAGGGAGGAAACAGAACCGGGCTTCTCGGGTATCTGCACTGCTCTCACTTTTAGGACTGCTGTGGTTATGGTCGGGTCAACCAACCAAGAGCCTTAAAGGAAAACTGCCCTTTTTGGGGGGGGAGGTTTAGTCCGTCGTCCGCAATCCTTATGTGAGACAAGAACCTCCTAATCCATCCATCTATCCATTTTCTTCTGCTTATCCGAGCTCGGGTGGCGGGGGAAGCCACTTTGTCCAGCTCCTTCCGGGGGATCCCGAGGCATTCCCAGGCCAGCCGGGAGACATAGTCTTCCCAACGTGTCCTGGGTCTTCCCCTTGGCCTCCTGCCGGTCGGACGTGCCCCAAACACCTCCCTAGGGAGGCGGTCGGGTGGCATCCTGACCAGATGCCCGAACCACCTTATCTGGCTCCTCTCGATGTGGAGGAGCAGCGGCTTTACTCGGAGTTCCTCCCGGATGACCGAGCTTCTCACCCTATCTCTAAGGGCGGAGGAAACTCATTCCGGCCGCTCGTACCCGTGATCTTGTCCTTTCGGTCATAACCCAAAGCTCATGACCATAGGTGAGGATGGGAACGTAGATCAACGGGTAAATTGAGAGCTTTGCCTTCCGGCTCAGCTCCTTCTTCACCACAACGGATCGATACAGCGTCCGCATTGCTGAAGACTACGCACCGATCCGCCTGTCGATCTCACGATCCACTCTTCCCCCACTCGTGAACAAGACTCCGAGGTACTTGAACTCCTCCACTTGGGGCAAGAACCTCCTAATCTGCATTCTAAATGGTGAGAAGATGCTCGTAAACTGAGGCTAACAAGGCAGGTAATGGTGATACGATCCGTCCCGCCTATAAAGCCTTCTAAAAACCTCCAATGCTGTTTTATATACATGCTGTCGTCACAGGCACGTTCATGAAAACGTGTAATATTGACAGTATTTTGCTCATTTTAGGCAAACGCTACAGCGAAGAGAGCACTTTCCGTGTTTGCTACCACTAATGGCGGACTTTGCGAGAGCCTTGGAACGTTGATCATGTCGCACTAGTGCGAAACATTGCACACAAAAAAAAACTAACAAAAAACATGTTTGTTGGCTCTCACTGGAATGCCGACTGATGTGATGGTTGTATCTTTCAGCACTTGTGCTCCCCTTGAGCTGCTGAATTCAGAGTAACCCTCGCTCTTCAGATTAGAAATGCTTGTGTGTGATGGGCTTGTGATGTGTTCCATTTGTTGACAGCCGAGTGTGTTTGAGAACCAGAACACAGGACAATGAAATGGATTGATCAAATGTGCTTCTCTGTTTGATTGTTTGTTCATTCAGCGAGAGGAGCGCTCACACGGACATAAATATCTTAAAACCAGGTCTTCTTCCTGAGATTTGGGACGCTTCTATTTGCAGTTTTTCCTTGGCGAGGTCTGTTTTTTGGGGCATCCAAACTACGGCCCGTGGGCCAAGTTGCGTGCAGCCTCTTAAATTTGGCCGGGCGAAACGTCATGAGTTCAACAAATCATATTAATATTAATTTTAAACACTAGGCAGTCTCTGAATGCGACATAATTGCTGCCATATTGTAGACGATGTGAGTAAATCAGATCAATGACCCTTGAAAGTACTTCAACGTGATAGCACAGCATTTACTTATATAACACAATCCAAACAACCTTCCCTAGTCATGGTGCAAAAAAAATAAAAATAAAAATATATATATATATATATATATATATATATATGTTATAAATATATATGTGTTTTTTCCTGACCTAACGTGTGTGTATATATATATATATATATATATATATATATATATATATATATATATATATATATATATATATAATATATATATATATATATATATATATATATATATATATATATATATATATATATATATGTATAAATACACATATACACATATATATATATATATATATATATATATATATATATATATATATATATATATATATATATATATATATA
The DNA here is from genome assembly GCF_033978785.1 of Entelurus aequoreus. Taxonomy (NCBI): domain Eukaryota; kingdom Metazoa; phylum Chordata; class Actinopteri; order Syngnathiformes; family Syngnathidae; genus Entelurus; species Entelurus aequoreus. The sequence goes on along the minus strand of NC_084732.1, from coordinate 2,937,127 downwards.
TATATATATATATGTATGTGTTATAAATATATATGTGTATATATACATATATACACATACATATATATATATATATATATATATATATATATATATATATGTGTGGGAAAAAAATACATATATATATATATATATATATATATATATATATATATATATATATATATATATATATATATATATATATATATATATATATATATATATATGTATGTGTGGGAAAAAAATCACAAGACTATTTAATCTCTACAGGCCTGTTTCATGAGGGGTTTTCCTCAATCTCCCGAGGATTGAGGAAAACCCCTCATGAAACAGGCCTGTAGAGATGAAATAGTCTTGTGATTTTTTTCCCACACATACATATTACGCTCTACCACGGTATCGAGCACTATTTTTTTGGATAATCTAATTAAGACATATATATATATATATATATATATATATATATATATATATATATATATATATATATATATATATATATATATATATATATATATATATATATATATATATACACGTTATTTCAGGAAAAAACACTATTTCATCCTGACAAGCCTGTTTTGCTGCTCTTCAGGGGATTTTATGAAAATTTAAAAAAAAAAAGAAGAAAAAAAAAAAATAAAATAAAAATATATATATATATATATATATATATATATATATATATATATATATATATATATATATATATATATATATATATATATATATATATACACACGTTATTTCAGGAAAAAACACTATTTCATCCTGACAAGCCTGTTTTGCTGCTCTTCAGGGGATTTTATGAAAATAAAAAAAAAAAAGAAGAAAAAATAAAAAATAAACTATATATATATATATATATATATATATATATATATATATATATATATATATATATATATATATATATATATATTAGTTACTTTAAATGCAATCGGCTTTCGGCCCCAGGCCAAAAAATTTTTCAACCCAATGCGGCCCCCAAGTCAAAAAGTTTGGACACCCCTGTGTTAGCGCGATAACCTTTGTTTCCGCCCACTTCTCGAATAATTAACGTAATAAAGATGTATACGAGTGTCATTCCACAGTTCTACAAAAGCTTCCCCCCCCCCCCGGTCCCTCCCCCTCTCCCCTTTGTGGCTCGCCACCGCTCGCTTCCTGAATTAAAGCGCCGCCTTTCCGTTCTTTGATATGCACGGCCACATCTGGGCCGCCGCTCGCCGGGGCCGCGGCGCTTAATAACAATCACCTTCCCTTTCACTGGGCCCTGATTGTTTCTAATTGGCCCTGACAGATAGTAGCTGACAGGCCGCCGCCGCCCCCCTCCCTCCGTGACCCGCGCTCACTCGCCGCACTTATAAGGCCTGTCATTTTTAATATTTGATTTTCACTCCGTAAAAAGTTATGTGTTTTAGAGCTGCCACAGCCGCCTCCTTCCCAATCATATGATGGAATCAGTATTTAAGTGAGGAGGCGGCGGCGGGCGGGCGTCCTTCCCTCCCGTCCCTCCCGTCCCTCCCGTCTTGGCCTCATCTCTCGTTCTAACCCCCGCTACACCTCCTCTTTCTTCTCCTCGGTTAATTGTCCCGCCGCCTTCATCATTCCCGCTTCCTGCTGTCGCCTCCGCTCAGCTTCTTCCTCTCGACGAGCGCGTGGCGACAGGGGCGACGGCGGGACCGGGCATCAAATATTCACATGTGGCGCCGCGCCGACGACGGGAGCGTTTGGGCAAATAGCGCGCGTCCACATCCGCCCCGTCTCCCGCACGGCCCTCAAGTGTTATTTGCTCGCCATCGATTCCCGCTAAAGGTGTACGGCGCGGCGTGGAATGCACATCAGGCCGGGGGATCATTAAATGAAAAGACGGATTCATCGACAGCTTGACGGATGACATTTTGCAGCGCGATCCATACTGGCCTTCAATAAAAACACAATTTGGAGCTTAAGACAAAGAGGTTGGGGGAGGAAGCGTACAGTATCTTCACCTCCCCGCGTCCCACACAAATGGAGGAAATGTCCTCGTTTAAATATTTTCAACTCGGGCGTCGTTTTATAAGCGCCGAGCTGTGATTGACAGGTCCCGTCCAGATCCAATCGCTCTAAGGTCACCCTCGCCGGAGCGATTGTGGTCCTGGTTTCCTTTGTGTACTTTCTTGTGTTTAGATTACAACAGTGTGACTGAAAAAAGACCGCATTGTGATGACATGAACCACATGTGACATTACACATGTGAAAGGACGGTCCTACAGCTCTGATCATAAACAAAGGACACACCCAGAGTCCTAACAAAAGACTTAACTTGAGACGAAACAAGTGTCTTGAGAAGAGGCCCAACAAGACTCCAACTAGAGTCCTAACAGATGTAACCAGATCCACACTACAGACGCAACAGTCTTGACCAATGCAGACCAGAACATGTAACAATACACATGTGGCAGGACGGTCCTACAGCTCTTATCATAAACAAAGGACACACCCAGAGTCCTAACAAAAGACTTAACTTGAGACGAAACCAGTGCCTTGAGAAGAGGCCCAAAAAGACTCCAACTAGAGTCCGAACAATTGTATCCAGATCCACACTGCAGATGCAACAGTCTTGACCAACTGCAAAACCAGAACATCTGACATTACGGTCCTACAGCTCTTATCATAAACAAAGGACACACCCAGAGTCCTAACAAAAGACTTAACTTGAGACTAAACCAGTGCCTTGAGAAGAGGCCAATAAGACTCCAACTTGAGTCCTAACACATGTAACCAGATCTACACTGCAGATGCAAAAGTCTTGACCAACTGCAGACCAGATCATGTGACATTACACATGTGGCAGGACGGTCCTATAGCTCTTATCATAAATAAAGGACACACCCAGAGTCCTAACAAAACACTCGACTTGAGATTAAATCAGTGCCTTGAGAAGAGGCCCAAAAAGACTCCAACTCGAGTCCTAACAATTGTATTCAAGTCCAGAGTTCGAACAGTTGTATCCAGATCCACACTGCAGATGCGACAATCTTGACCAACTGCAGAGCAGAACATGTGACATTATGGTCCTACAGCTCTGATCATAAACAAAGGACACACCCAGAGTCCTAACAAAAGACTCAACTTGAGACTAAATCAGTGCCTTGAGAAGAGGCCCAAAAAGACTCCAACTAGAGTCCTAACAATTGTATTCAAGTCCAGAGTTCGAACAGTTGTATCCAGATCCACACTGCAGATGCGACAATCTTGACCAACTGCAGACCAGAACATGTGACATTATGGTCCTACAGCTCTGATCATAAACAAAGGACACACCCAGAGTCCTAACACAAGACTCAACTTGAGACTAAATCAGTGCCTTGAGAAGAGGCCCAAAAAGACTCCAACTAGAGTCCGAACAATTGTATCCAGATCCACACTGCAGATGCAACAGTCTTGACCAACTGCAAAACCAGAACATCTGACATTACGGTCCTACAGCTCTTATCATAAACAAAGGACACACCCAGAGTCCTAACACAAGACTTAACTTGAGACTAAACCAGTGCCTTGAGAAGAGGCCAATAAGACTCCAACTTGAGTCTTAACACATGTAACCAGATCTACAATGCAGATGCAACAGTCTTGACCAACTGCAGACCAGATCATGTGACATTACACATGTGGCAGGACGGTCCTATAGCTCTTATCATAAATAAAGGACACACCCAGAGTCCTAACAAAACACTCGACTTGAGATTAAATCAGTGCCTTGAGAAGAGGCCCAAAAAGACTCCAACTAGAGTCCTAACAGATGTATTCAAGTCCAGAGTTCGAACAGTTGTATCCAGATCCACACTGCAGATGCAACAATCTTGACCAACTGCAGACCAGAACATGTGACATTATGGTCCTACAGCTCTGATCATAAACAAAGGACACACCCAGAGTCCTAAAACAAGACTTAACTTGAGACTAAATCAGTGCCTTGAGAAGAGGCCCAAAAAGACTCCAACTCGAGTCCTAACAATTGTATTCAAGTCCAGAGTTCGAACAGTTGTATCCAGATCCACACTGCAGATGCAACAATCTTGACCAACTGCAGACCAGAATACGTGACAGCTCTAAACATAAATAAAGGACACACCCAGACTCCTAACACAAGACTCAACTTGAGACTAAATCAGTGCCTTGAGAAGAGGCTCAAAAAGACTCCAACTAGAGTCCGAACAATTGTATCCAGATCCACACTGCAGATGCAACAGACTTGACCAACTGCAAAACCAGAACATCTGACATTACGGTCCTACAGCTCTTATCATAAACAAAGGACACACCCAGAGTCCTAACACAAGACTTAACTTGAGACTAAATCAGTGCCTTGAGAAGAGGCCAATAAGACTCCAGCTTGAGTCCTAACACATGTAACCAGATCTACACTGCAGATGCAACAGTCTTGACCAACTGCTGACCAGATCATGTGACATTACACATGTGGCAGGACGGTCTTACAGCTCTTATCATAAACAAAAGACACACCCAGAGTCCTAACACAAGACTTAACTTGAGACTAAACCAGTGCCTTGAGAAGAGGCCCAAAAATACTCCAGCTAGAATCCGAACAATTGTATCCAGATCCACATTGCAGATGCAACAGTCTTGACCAACTGCAGACCAGAACATGTGACATTACGGTCCTACAGCTCTGATCATAAACAAAGAACACACCCAGAGTCCTAACAAAAGACTCAACTTGAGACAAAACCAGTGCCTTGAGAAGAGGCCTAACAAGACTCCAACTAGAGTCCTAACAAATTTAACCAGATCCACACTGCAGATGCAACAGTCTTGACCAACTACAGACCAGAATATGCAACAATACACCTGTGACATTACAGTCCTACAGCTCTTACCATACATAAAGGACACACCCAGAGTCCTAACAAAAGACTCGACTTGAAACTAAACCAGTGCCTTGAAAAAACGTCCAAAAAGACTCCAACTAGAGTCCCAACAAATGTAACCAGATCCACACTGCAGACGCAACAGTCTTCACCAACTACAGACCAGAACATCTGACATTACGGTCCTACAGCTCTGATCATCAATAAAGGACACACCTAGAGTCCTAACAAAAGACTCAACTTTAGACTAAACCAGTGCCTTGAGAAGAAGCCCAAAAGACTCCAAGTACAGTCCTAACAGATGTAACCAGATCCACACTGCAGATACAACAATCTTGACCAACTGCAGACCAGAACAATAAAATCTGACCTTATCGGAAAGGTGGCCAGTGTATGTTAGAAAACCTCACTCACGTTAGGCTTAGAAGGTTGTTTTTTCCCACAACCTTATCCATAGTCTGGTTTTCTGAGTATCTATGAGGTCCGAATCTATCTGAGGTTCTGCAGCAGGAGTGTCCACAGTGCAGTATTCGGACATACCTTTTAATCAATGTCGTGTTCTGACGTTGATGTGACCATTGGATTTTGGTCATTTTCCAATCAATATTTTACAACACAAATACGGCGTTGAAAAAACATGCTTTTTGACGACGTTTATTCAATGTTGGGTTCGGATGTTGATTCGACCATTGAATTTTGGTCATTTAACAACACAAATACAACATGCTTTTTGACGACGTTTATTCAATGTTGGGTTCGGATGTTGATTTGACCATTGAATCTTGGTCATTTTACAACACAAATACAACGTTGAAACAACATAATTTTTGACGATGTGTAATGAATGTTGTTTTCTGACGTTGATTTGACCATTGAATTTTGGTCATTTCCCAATCAATACATTACAACACAAATACATTGTTGAAAAAACATGCTTTTTGACGACGTTTAATCAATGTTGGGTTCTGACGTTGATTTGACCATTGAATTTTGGTCATTTAACAACACAAATACAACATGGAAACAACATACTTTTTGATGACGTTTAATCGGTCATGTTCAGACGTTGATGTGACCATTGAATTTTGGTCATTTAACAACACAAATACAACATACTTTTTTGATGACGTTTAATCAATGTTGGGTGCTGACGTTGATGTGACCATTGAATGTTGGTCATTTTACAACACAAATACAACAAACTTTTTTGATGACGTTTAATCAATGTTTGGTGCTGATGTTGATTTGACCATTGAATGTTGGTCATTTTACAACACAAATACAACATTGAAACAACATACTTTTTGCAAACGTTTAACCAATGTCATGTTCTGATGTTGATGTGACCATTGAATTTTGGTCATTTTCCAATCAATATTTTACAACACAAATACAACGTTGTAAAAACATGCTTTTTGACAACGTTTAATCAATGTCGTGTTCTGACGTTGATGTGACCATTGAAGTTTGGTCATTTTCCAATCGATAATTTACAACACAAATACAGTGTTGAAATAACATGCTTTTTGACGACGTTTAATCAATGCTGGGTTCGGATGTTGATTTGACCATTGAATTTTGATCATTTAACAACAACACAAATACAACATGCAAACAACATACTTTTTGACGACGTTTAATCAATGTCGTGTTCTGACGTTGATGTGACCATTGAATTTTAGGTCATTTTCCAATCAATATTTTACAACACAAATACAGTGTTGAAAAAACATGCTTTTTGACGACGTTTAATCAATGCTGTGTTCGGATGTTAATTTGACCATTGAATTTTGGTCATTTAACAACACAAATACAACATTGAAACAACATACTTTTTGCAAACGTTTAATCAATGTCGTGTTCTGACGTTGATGTGACCATTGAATTTTAGGTCATTTTCCAATCAATATTTTACAACACACATACAGTGTTGAAAAAACATGCTTTTTGACGACGTTTAATCAATGCTGTGTTCGGATGTTAATTTGACCATTGAATTTTGGTCATTTTACAACACAAATACAACATGGAAACAACATACTTTTTAATGACGTTTAATCAATGTCGTGTTCTGATGTTGATGTGACCATTGAATTTTGGTCATTTTCCAATCAATAATTTACAACACAAATACATCATTGAAAAAACATGCTTTTTGACGACGTTTATTCAATGATGGGTTTGGATGTTGTTTTCACCATTGAATTTTGGTCATTTTACAACAAAAATGCAACATTGAAACAACATACTTTTTGACGACGTTTAATCAATGTCGTGTTCTGACGTCGATGTGACCATTGGATTTTGGTCATTTTCCAATCAATATTTTACAACACAAATACTTTGTTGACAAAACATGCTTTTTGATGACGTTTAACACGCGAAGTCCCAGAGAAGGGTCAATTGACATTTTTACCTAGAAAACACACAAGAGGGTCATTTGACCCCTAGTCCCCCCTGTGGACACTCCTTTTGTTATGAAAATGTGGCTGTTAGTGGCACACGGCAGGGGGCCACTTGAGCCTGTGTGGGGGAGGGGACCTTACAGCTCAAGCTTTAGTTCTGAGGTAGGTTGTGTGTGTTTTTGCAAGGATCAACAGAATGAAGGGATCAACACTCTGACATTTATTGTTAAAAAAAATACAAAACAAAACATATTTACAAAGAATGAAAAAGCAACTGTTTTCCCAGTTTTGGTGTGGAGGGTTGTTGCAGAAGCAATTGTTATTTTTGTGTGCCAAAAATAGTTTAAAAAAAAAAATTTACAAAGAAAAAAGCATATTTACAAAGAATGAAAAACCATGTCCATGTAAACGTGACTGACATACATTTGAGCAGTCACTCACAATCCTGGCACTGCCATTGCTCCTTTCGGCATTTCCCACATGTATAATTTTTCTGTCTACCTAGACAAACTGCCCCTAATAGCCTCATTACCATAACAAAATGAGTGATTAGTGTATTCGGGAAAAGCGTCGGGCCAAATGACCCCTCTCTGGGTCTTCTAGGTAGACAGAAAAATGCTGGGACTTCTAGTGTTAATCAATGTCGTGTTCTGATGTTGATGTGACCATTGAATTTTGGTCATTTTACAACACAAATACAACATTGAAACAACATACTTTTTGCAAACGTTTAATCAATGTCGTGTTCTGACGTTGATGTGACCATTGAATTTTGGTCATTTTCCAACCAATATTTTACAACTCAAATACAAGGTTGAAAAAACATGCTTTTTGACAACGTTTATTCAATGCTGGGTTCTGATGTTGATTTGACCATTGAATTTTGGTCATTTTTCCAATCAATATTTTACAACACAGATACAACGTTGAAAAAACATGCTTTTTGACGACGTTTAATCAATGCTGGGTTCTGACGTCGATGTGACCAATGAATTTTGGTCATTTTACAACACAAATACGACATTGGGGACGGCGTGGCGAAGTTGGTAGAGTGGCCGTGCCAGCAATCGGAGGGTTGCTGGTTATTGGGGTTCAATCCCGACCTTCTACCATCCTAGTCACGTCCGTCGTGTCCTTGGGCAAGACACTTCCCCCTTGCTCCTGTTGGCTGCTGGTTAGCGCCTTGCATGGCAGCTCCCGCCATCAGTGTGTGAATGTATGAATGTGGAAATACTGTCAAAGCCCTTTGAGTACCTTGAAGGTAGAAAAGCGCTATACAAGTATAACCCATTTACCATTTATTTATAACATACTTTTTGACATTTTTTTTTGTTTTTGTTTTTTTGTGGAATTGTGGTCATTTCCCAACCAACAACGTGGATCCAACGTTGTCTCAATTTACAACTGCAACTATGTTGCAACGTTGTTGCGAAGTCCCTTTTAAAGGACACGTATGCATCATCGAGGTTATACCAACGCCGTGTGCCCGCTGGGTAATTCCAAAGACCGCCAAAAATCCCCGGTTCACTTCAAACTCTCCGGTTCTCTCAGGGGGCCGACGTCGCAGAACAATAAAATCCCTGTCCAAGACTTCCATTCCCGGGACGCACGGGTGCCCGGGGCGCACCCGCTCGCCCGCCCGCCATCCCGCGCCTTTCAGCCGGCGACGTCGACACAACTAATTGGAGTCTTGCTGCATGTTTTCACTAAAGGCGCTCTTTAATTACACGGGAGCCGGGAATGAGTATTTCGGGAGCGTCTGAGCGCGTTGCTTCAAACAAATGGAGCGCACCAAAAGCAATATTTGTTTTGCCGTGATTAACAAACGGACCCGGCGACTTGAAAAAGGGGGGGGGGGGGGGGGGGGGGGAACAAAACAAGGGGGCACTTTCGGCGGTGGACGACTTTTGCTGGGGCTCAGACCACCCCTCTGACCCCCCCCCCCCCCCCCCTTCGTCGCCCTGCTCATCAAAGCTTTATTAATAAGTGGCTGCATAATGTCAAGAGTATTGTTTTCTCCAAGGTTGCATTAATAAACATGACTGCATTTATTCGTCTCCAGCAAAGCGTGATTAATGCACATTAATGTCGAGATATTGCTCACTGTGCCCTGCGACACCAGCCGCCCCGCCCCCCCCCTACCAAAAAAAAAACAAAAAAACGCCGGATTAAAAACAAGGCCTATCAACATGAAATATTTATGGCGAGATATTAATGGTTTTGTCAAGAAAATAGCAAGTTATTAATCCTCTGATTAACAACTGATTAACCTTTTTTTATTAAACGCGTGATCCGTGCACCATCGACTCGGGATATGTCGTCTGACTGCGCGGCGGAATAATTATTTTTGTGTCTTTTGTAATTGCGAAAAAACAACGCATGGCTGAACTATATGTGTGTGTGTGTGTGTGTGTGTTGCCTTGAGACACACACACACACACTCCGCATGAACGAGATGACGACGGAGGATAAAGCCAAGCGCAAACATAATGAACAAAATTCCCGCGCGCTGGAGGAGAACAAGAGCGCCGCCTAAATTTAGCCGCCGATCTGCTTAAAACAATGACGTTTAATTCACATATCCGTTTATTCGGCAGACAGAGGCGCGGGGCGGCGGCGGCGGCGGCGGCGAAGAGGAGGGGAGAAAAAAACAACACTGTGAAGGACAAAACGCGCGCTGCCAAGGCTCATCTCGCCGCCATTGTCTGCGTATTTTTAGTCGCCGTCAAGCCAAAAGACAATTATGACTTCAGCTCACTCGGCAAATCCGCCCCGCCCCCTTTTTATGTATTTGTGTTGTGGCGAGTATTGTTGACGAGGGGCCTCAAGTACGGCGGCGTTTGTCACCGTCGTCTATTTCCGTGGCGTCAACCGTGGCAGCCGTGTGGAGGCGGGCGGATACTGCGGCGTGGTCATGCTGGACCTTCCAGAAGGCCTTCGACACCGTTGACCACGCTCAGATAAGACCAGAGCTGTCGGATTTGATAAAACCTCATGGAGCTGGATGCAGTCTTACTTGGAGGGGAGGGAACAGGTGGTGGAGGTGAACGGCACCGTGTCGTCCCTCTCTCAGTAAGCTGTGGAGTCCCCCAAGGCAGTATATTGGGGCCTTTACTGTTCCGAATATACAACCCCCGTTTCCATATAAGTTGGGAAATTGTGTTAGATGTAAATATAAACGGAATACAATGATTTGCAAATCATTTTCAAGCCATATTCAATTGAATGCACTACAAAGACAACATATTTTAAGTTCAAACTCATAAACTTTATTTTTTTTTTGCAAAAAATAATGAACTTAGAATTTCATGGCTGCAACACGTGCCAAAGTAGTTGGGAAAGGGCATGTTCACCACTGTGTTACATGGCCTTTCCTTTTAACAACACTCAGTAAAGGTTTGGGAAGTGAGGAGACACATTTTTGAAGCTTCTCAGGTGGAATTCTTTCCCATTCTTGCTTGATGTACAGCTTAAGTTGTTCAACAGTCCGTTGTGCTATTTTAGGCTTCATAATGCGCCACACATTTTCAATGGGAGACAGGTCTGGACTACAGGCAGGCCAGTCTAGTACCCGCACTCTTTTACTATGCAGCCACGTTGATGTAACACGTGGCTTGGCATTGTCTTGCTGAAATAAGCAGGGGCGTCCATGGTAACGTTGCTTGGATGGCAACATATGTTGCTCCAAAACCTGTATGTACCTTTCAGCATTAATGGCGCCTTCACAGATGTGTAAATTACCCATGCCTTGGGCACTAATACACCCCCATACCATCACACATGCTGGCTTTTACACTTTGCGCCCATAACAATCCGGATGGTTCTTTTCCTCTTTGGTCCGGAGGACACGACGTCCACAGTTTCCAAAAACAATTTGAAATGTGGACTCGTCAGACTACAGAACATTTTTCCACTTTGTATCAGTCCATCTCAGATGAGCTCAGGCCCAGCGAAGCCGACGGCGTTTCTGGGTGTTGTTGATAAACGGTTGTCGCCCTTGCATAGGAGAGTTTTAACTTGCACTTACAGATGTAGCGACCAACTGTAGTTACTGACAGTGGGTTTCTGAAGTGTTCCTGAGCCCATGTGGTGATATCCTTTACACACTGATGTCGCTTGTTGATGCAGTACAGCCTGAGGGATGGAAGGTCACGGGCTTAGCTGCTTACGTGCAGTGATTTCTCCAGATTCTCTCAACCCTTTGATGATATTACTGAGCGTAGATGGTGAAATCCCTAAATTCCTTGCAATAGCTGGTTGAGAAAGGTTTTTCTTAAACTGTTCAACAATTTGCTCACGCATTTGTTGACAAAGTGGTGACCCTCGCCCCATCCTTGTTTGTGAATGACTGAGCATTTCATGGAATCTACTTTTACATCTTATCTTTTATTTTATTTTTTTTAATTTGTTTTCATAAAGAAATACAATCATGTGTGCTTACGGACTGTATCCCTGCAGACTGTATTGATCTATATTGACATATAATGTATATATTGTGTTTTTTATGTTGATTTAATTTTTAAAAAAAAAATATATATATATATTTTTTTTTTTTTAATTTCTTGCGCGGCCCGGTACCGGTCCGCGGACCGATTGGTACCGGGCCGTGGCCCGGTGGTTGGGGACCACTGCTTTACAACACAAATACCCAACGTTAAAAAAACATGCTTTTTGACGACGTTTATTCAATGCCGGGTTCTGATGTTGATTTGATCATTTTTCGTACGCTTTAAAACCTGCGGCTTATAAAACGGTGCGGCTAATATATGGATTTGTCTTCGCTAATGTTTTCTATTCAATAGTTTTCATTAAAGTCAAGCAGAGGCACTGAACAGATGTTACTGTTTGTGCTACGGGCGCCATCTTTTTTGGTAGAGTTTGCTCACTGCAACTGGAAGTATAGCTGTCCATAGCGTTTCTGCTCGAAATAGTTCTTCGTTCATCCCTCCAAGCAACGTTTTGTCAGTGTTACAATATAACTAAAACTATTCAAAACTTCTAAACCGTCCCACGTGTGATGTCTGTAAGGGTGTTTTCGTGCATATGTGTACGTGCTATCGTAACGTAATGAAGCTAGCTTCGTTAGCATTAGCTAATGAGCTAACACGTTTGCGAGTGTGTGCGTTAGTATTATTAACTTACAGCGGCATTATTTCAGTTTCACAAGTTCCTCAGTAAATTCACCAAAACGTCACCGTAGAGTTATTCATCCTCGCCTCCATGGCGACAAATAAAGTGAGTTTCTTACAAGTATCGTTATCGCTGCAGGACGAGGAGTAGCTAAACGTGCTTCACTACACACCGTAGGAGGACACAATAGCTCACCGGCGTCCCCGCTAATGACGCCGTTCCTGAATGTAAACAAACGCCATGGCTGGATCTCCACCTAACATCCACTGTAATGATACCAAGTACAAGAGCGTATCGAGTCGATACTACTATGATTACATCAATATGTTTTATCGTCACAAAATCTTATTTCCTTTTTTAAAAAAATCATATTATGTTTATAAAGTCAGGAAATATGTCCCTGGACACATGAGGACTTTGAATATGACCAATGTATGATCCTGTAATGACTTGGTATCGGATCGAGACCTAAGTTTGTAGTATCATCCAAAACTGATGTAAAGTATCCAAACAACAGAAGAATAAGTGATTATTACATTTTAACACAAGTGTAGATAGAACATGTTGAAACAGGAAGTAAGCAGATATTAACAGTAAATGAACAAGTAGATTAATAATCAATTTATACAGCTTGTCCTTTATAATGTTGACAAAATAATAGGTAGATAAATGACACAATATGTTACTGCATACATCAGCATGTTTGTTTACTTACTACTAAAAGACAAGTTGTCTAGTATGTTCACTATTTTATTTAAGGACAAACTTGCAATAATAAACATATGTTTAATGTACCCTAAGATTTTTTGTTAAAATAAAGCCAATAATGGCATTTTTTTGTGTTTTTTTTTTTTTCTTTCTTTCTTTCTCCAAAGGACATTTTTGTGCGGTCATCAACATGAATTAGTCTGATCCCAAAATATGCAGAAGGACATATACCTCGGCCCACTTTTACAGAATTGTCGGGTTCACATTCTGGTCATTGAGAGTGTGTGTGTGTGTGTGTGTGTGTGTGTGTGTGTGTGTGTGTGTGTGTGTGTGTGTGTGTGTGTGTGTGTGTGTGTGTGTGTGTGTGTGTGTGTGTGTGTGTGTGTGTGTGTGTGTGTGTGTGTGTGTGTGTGTGTGTGTGTGTGTGTGTGTGTGTGTTCTTGTATTTCTACCCTTCTTGAGACATCAACAAGGAAAAGTACCTTCCATATGAGGAGGTGTGAACAAGTGATGACATAAATCATGGTCCCAATACGGAAAACCATTGCATCTAATAGAGAATGTCTCATTTGCACCCCCTGGTGGTGAATGATTGATTGATTGTATGAGATTGATTGATTGACATCTATCAAATTGAGGGTGGTCCCAAAAAGGAGGGATTTTTCAAATTGACAGTGTGTCGGTTTTAAAAGTGCTCCCCCTCTGGTCAACATATGAAATAACAAGTGTGTGTAAGGAATTGAAATGCGCCCCCTTTGGCCAAAATGTATTAAAAAAAATACAAACAAATATGTATATAGAGACATACTGTAATAACTTGAAGTAAATAAAAATGTTTTAAAAATTATACAAATTACAGTCTTTTTTTCACAATGTGTCAACTTTTTTCTTTAAAAATTGGGAATAATTTCTCATATTCTTTCTGTTTCTCTAATATTGCAATATTTTCTCGTAAAATTATTACTTTTTTATGTAAAATTATTACGTTTTAATGCAAAATGGTGACATTTGTCATATAAAATTCTGACTTTTATCACAAAATTGCCATTTTTTTTGTTTTTGTAAAATAGTGACGGTTTTTTGAGTAAAATGATGACTTCTGTCATAATTTTGCCAAGTAAAATTCAGATTATTATTATATTGCCACCATTTTTAAGTTTTCTTATTAAATTGTGACTTTTGTCGAGTACAATTACGACTCCTTTCTTAAATTTGCCAACATATTGCAATATTTTTTTGTAAAATTATTACGTTTTAATGCAAAATGGTGACATTTGTCATATAAAATTCTGGCTTTTATCACAATATTGCCATTTTTTTTGTTTTTGTAAAATAGTGACGGTTTTTTGAGTAAAATGATGACTTCCGTCATAATTTTGCCAAGTAAAATTCAGATTATCATTATATCGCCACCATTTTTAAGTTTTCTTATAAAATTGTGACTTTTGTCGAGTACAATTACGACTCCTTTCTTAAATTTGCCAACATATTGCAATATTTTCTCGTAAAATTCTTACTTTTTAATGCAAAATGGTGACATTTGTCATATAAAATTCTGACTTTTATCACAATATTGCCATTTTTTTTGTTGTTCTTGTAAAATAGTGAAATTTTTTTGAGTAAAATTATGACTTTTGTCATAATTTTGCCAAGTAAAATTCCGATTATTGTTATATCGCCACCATTTTTAAGTTTTCTTATAAAATTGTGACTTTTGTCGAATACAATTATGACTCCTTTCTTAAATTTGCCAACATATTGTAATATTTTCTCGTAAAATTATTACTTTTTAATGCAAAATGGTGACATTTGTCATATAAAATTCTGACTTTTATCACAATATTGCCATTTTTTTTGCTGTTCTTGTAAAATAGTGAAATTTTTTTGAGTAAAATTATGACTTTTGTCATAATTTTGCCAGGTAAAATTCCGATTATTGTTATATCGCCACCATTTTTAAGTTTTCTTATAAAATTGTGACTTTTGTCGAATACAATTATGACTCCTTTCTTAAATTTGCCAACATATTGTAATATTTTCTGGTAAAATTATTACTTTTTAATGCAAAATGGTGACATTTGTCATATAACATTCTGACTTTTATCACAATATTGCCATTTTTTTGTTCTTGTAAAATAGTGACATTTTTTTGCCAAGTAAAATTCCGATTATTATTATATCGCCACCATTTTTAAGTTTTCTTATAAAATTGTGACTTTTGTCGAATACAATTATGACTCCTTTCTTAAATTTGCCAACATATTGTAATATTTTCTCGTAAAATTATTACTTTTTAATGCAAAATGGTGACATTTGTCATATAACATTCTGACTTTTATCACAATATTGCCATTTTTTTGTTCTTGTAAAATAGTGACATTTTTTTGCCAAGTAAAATTCCGATTATTATTATATCGCCACCATTTTTAAGTTTTCTTATAAAATTGTGACTTTTGTCTAGTACAATTACGACTCCTTTCTTAGTATCATATTGCAATATCTTCTCGTAAAATGGTTAGTTTTTTATGTAAAAATATTACTTTTTAATGCAAAATGGTGACATTTGTCATATAAAATTCTGACTTTTATCACAATATTGCCAATTTTTTTGTTGTTCTTGTAAAATAGTGACATTTTTTTGAGTAAAATTACGACTTTTGTCATAATTTTGCCAAGTAAAATTCCGATTATTATTATATCGCCACCATTTTTAAGTTTTCTTATAAAATTGTGACTTTTGTCGAGTAAAATTTCTTAAAATTGCCAACATATGGCAATATTTTCTCGTAAAATTATTACTTTTTCATGTAAAAATATTACCTTTTAATGCAAAATGGTGACATTTGTCATATAAAATTCTGACTTGTATAACAATATTGCCTTTTTTTTTTTTTGTAAAATAGTGATGTTTTTTTGAGTAAAATTATGACTTTTGTCATAATTTTGCCAAGTAAAATTCCGATTATCATTATAATATCATCAACATTTTTAAGTTTTCTTATAAAATTGTGACTTTTGTCGAGTAAAATTCCTACTCCTTTCTCAAAATTGCCTACATATTGCAATATTTTCTCGTGAAATTATAACATTTTTATGTAAAAATATTACTTTTTAATGCAAAATGGTGACATTTGTCATATAAAATTCTGACTTTTATCACAATATTGCCTTTTTTTTTTTGGTATTTTTTTTAAAAATAATGACGGTTTTTTGAGTAAAATTATGACTTTTGTCATCATTTTGCCAAGTAAAATTCCGATTACTATTATAATATCGCCACCATTTTTAAGTTTTCTTATAAAATTGTGACTTTTGTTGAGTAAAATTACGACTCTTTTCATAAAATTGCCCAAATTTGAAGCTTTTCCTGTAAAATTGCGACTGTTATTGAGTAAAAATCCGACTTTTATCAAAATATTGCACAAATGTTCAGTTTTTCTTGTAACATTTTGACTTGCGTTGAGTAAAATTCCAACTTTTATTAAAATGTTACCAAAATTCTAAGTTTATCTTGTGAAATTGTGACCTTTTTCTTGTGAAATTCCAACTCATTTTTCACAACAATCTTTTTTTTATATTTGCATAGTATGTATATATTATTAATGTTGTAAATACACATCTTCATATATCTAGAAAGGGTGGTCCTAAAGAGGTAGGCATTTTTCGGAGGTCTCAAGAAGCTAAGCTATAGAGACATACTGTAATAACTTGAAGTTAAAAAAAACAACTAAAAGCAGTCTTTTTTTCACAATGTGTTGACTTTTTTCTTATAATATTGGGAACAATTTTTCATATTCTTTCTGTTTCTGTAATATTTCCATATTTTCTCGTAAAATTATTACTTTTTTATGAAAAAATATTACTTTTTAATGCAAAATGGTGACATTTGTCACATAAAATTCTGACTTTTATCACAATATTGCCTTTTTTGTTGTTGTTGTTGTTTTTGTAAAATAGTGACGTTTTTTTTTAGTAAAGTTATGACTTTTGTCATCATTTTTCCAAGTAAAATTCCGATTATTATTATAATATCGCCACAATTTTTAAGTTTTCTTATAAAATTGTGACTTTTGTTGAGTAAAATTATGACTCTTTTCATAAAATTGCCCAAATTTTAAGCTTTTCCTGTAAAATTGCGACTGTCATTGAGTAAAAATCCGACTTTTATCAAAATATTGCACAAATGTTCAGTTTTTCTTGTAACATTTTGACTTGCGTTGAGTAAAATTCCAACTTTTATTAAAATGTTGCCAAAATTCTAAGTTTATCTTGTGAAATTGTGACCTTTTTCTTGTGAAATTCCAACTAATTTTTCACAACAATCTTTTTTTTATATTTGCATAGTATGTATATGTATTATTAATGTTGTAAATATACATCTTTATATATCTAGAAAGGGTGGTCCTAAAGAGGTAGGCATTTTTCGGAGGTCTCAAGAAGCTAAGCTATAGAGACATACTGTAATAACTTGAAGTTAAAAAAAACAACTAAAAGCAGTCTTTTTTTCACAATGTGTCGACTTTTTTCTTATAATATTGGGAACAATTTTTCATATTCTTTCTGTTTCTGTAATATTTCCATATTTTCTCGTAAAATTATTACTTTTTTATGAAAAAATATTACTTTTTAATGCAAAATGGTGACATTTGTCTTATAAAATTCTGACTTTTATCACAATATTGCCTTTTTTGTTGTTGTTGTTTTTGTAAAATAGTGACGTTTTTTTGAGTAAAGTTATGACTTTTGTCATCATTTTTCCAAGTAAAATTCCGATTATTGTTATAATATCGCCACAATTTTTAAGTTTTCTTATAAAATTGTGACTTTTGTCGAGTAAAATTACGACTCTTTTCATAAAATTGCCAACATTTTAAGCTTTTCTTGTAAAATTGCGACTGTCATTGAGTAAAAATCCAACTTTTATCAAAATATTGCACAAATGTTCAGTTTTTCTTGTAACATTTTGACTTGCGTTGAGTAAAATTCCGACTTTTATTATAATGTTGCCAAAATTCTAAGTTTTTCTTGTGAAATTGTGACCTTTTTCTTGTGAAATTCCAACTCATTTTTCACAACAATCTTTTTTTTATATTTGCATAGTATATATATGTATTATTAATGTTGTAAATACACATCTTTATATATCTAGAAAGGGTGGTCCTAAAGAGGTAGGCATTTTTCGGAGGTCTCAAGAAGCTAAGCTATAGAGACATACTGTAATAACTTGAAGTTAAAAAAAACAACTAAAAGCACTTACTTTTTTATGAAAAAATATTACTTTTTAATGCAAAATGGTGACATTTGTCTTATAAAATTCTGACTTTTATCACAATATTGCCTTTTTTGTTGTTGTTGTTGTTTTTGTAAAATAGTGACATTTTTTTGAGTAAAGTTATGACTTTTGTCATCATTTTGCCAAGTAAAATTCCGATTATTATTATAATATCGCCACCATTTTTAAGTTTTCTTATAAAATTGTGACTTTTGTCGAGTAAAATTACGACTCCTTTCTTAAAATTGCCTACATATTGCAATATTTTCTCGTAAAATTATAGCATTTTTATGTAAAAATATTACTTTTTAATGCAAAATGGTGACATTTGTCATATAAAATTCTGACTTTTATCACAATATTGCCATTTTTTTTTGGGTATTTTTTTTAAAAATAATGACGGTTTTTTGAGTAAAATTATGACTTTTGTCATCATTTTGCCAAGTAAAATTCCAATTATTATTATAATATTGCCAAAATGTTACCGTTTTCTTATAAAATTGTGACTTTTGTCGAGTAAAATTACGACTCCTTTCTTAAAATTGCCAAAATGTTAAGCTTTTCTTGTAAAATTGCGACTGTTATTGAGTAAAAATCCAACTTTTATCAAAATATTGCACACATGTTCAGTTTTTCTTGTAACATTTTGACTTGCGTTGAGTAAAATTCCGACTTTTATTCTAACGTTGCCAAAATTCAAAGTTTTTCTTGTGAAATTGTGACCTTTTTCTTGTGAAATTCCAACTCATTTTTCACAACAATCTTTTTTTTTATATTTGCATAGTATGTATATATTATTAATGTTGTAAATACACATCTTTATATATCTAGAAAGGGTGGTCCTAAAGAGGTAGACATTTTTCGGAGGTCTCAAGAAGGTAACAAATACAAGAGTGTGTGTGTGCGTGTGTGTGTGTGTGTGTGTGTGTGTGTGTGTGTGTGTGTGTGTGTGTGTGTGTGTGTGTGTGTGTGTGTGTGTGTGTGTGTGTGTGTGTGTGTGTGTGTGTGTGTGTGTGTGTTGTGGACTTTGGGAGCCGCTTAGAGTATTTTCAGTGAACTCACTGAAAGGTGGACTGCACTGTAATTAAGAAAGTGTTTAATTGGAATTCCCTGATCATTTTTTTTTTTTGTTTCAAATCTCCCGTCGTCGTGTTGCAGACCAACACACACACACACGCACACACACACACACACACACACACACACACACACAGGAGAAATGTAGGCAGCGACAGGTACATGGGCACTAAGCCTCTTATTAGCAGCTGTGCAGCACATGGTTGCGTCAGGAGAAAAGGTGGGGGGGGGGGGGGGGGGGGGTGCGGGGTCCAGACCCGGTCCTGGGCCCCGGTTAATGACTGGAGCATTGCTGAGCTGATTGGACTGTACTTTCTCTGCCGGGTCAGTGGCGGCCAGTCGGATTAGCGACACACTTTCGAGTAGAAGCGTTGTATCGTCCCCCCGGCAAGAGGCCGTTTTGTTGCAAGACGGGCGGCGCGGTGGCCTCGTGGTTTCTAGCGTGCCAGCCTCACAGTCAGGAGATGGAGGGTTCGGGGGGCATGGACTTTGTAAGTTCTTACGTCTATCTCATGGGCCGCCATGCCGCCAAATTGGGGACCCTTCTTACGTTATTACCCAATACCACGGGCAAAATGTGTGAATCTCTGAGTCGTCGGTTCGATCCCTGTATCGTCCCTATTGATGGAAAACATTGGCAACACCAGCGCTGGTGAGAGGAGCGAGACGTCCAAAGTCTTGAAAACGGTCGCTCTCCACAAATGCTTTTGTCAATGGCAGACATCGAAACCGAAAGTTAACTCTTGTCCACTCTCACTTTCATTAAGAAACCCCATAACTGTGCAATATGTCCACTATATGTTTACATTTAAATTGACTGATGTCACTGCTAAGGTTGTCCCGATAACAGTATTTTGGTACCGGTACCAAAATGTATTTCGATACTATCCTAAATAAAGGGGACCACAAAAAAAATGCCATTATTGGCTTTATTTGAACAAAAAACCATAGGGTCCATTAAACATATGTTTATTATTGCAAGTTTGTCCTTAAATAAATACTAGACAACTTGTCTTTTAGTAGTAAGTAAACAAGCATGCAGCAACATATTGTGTCATTTATCTACCTATTATTTTGTCAACATTATGAGGGACAAGCTGTAAAAAAAATATGAATCTACTTGTTCATTTAAAGTTAAAGTTAAAGTACCAATGATTGTCACACACACACTAGGTGTGGCGAAATTATTCTCTGCATTTGACCCATCACCCTTGATCACCCCCTGGGAGGTGAGGGGAGCAGTGAGCAGCAGCGGTGGCCGCACCCGGGAATCATTTTTGGTGATTTAACCCCCAATTCTTGATGCTGAGTGCCAAGCAGGGAGGTAATGGCTCCCATTTTTATAGTCTTTGGTATGACTCGGCCGGGGTTTGAACTCACAACCTACCGATCTCAGGGCGGACACTCTAACCACTAGGCCACTGAGAAGTTTTATAAGCCTTATGACCTTATAACTTTTCTGATCCGCCGCTCCCAGTCTGTGGAACGCTCTCCCTGACCACCTGAGGGCACCACAGACTGTGAATGCCTTTAAAAAAGGCTTGAAAGTACAATAATACAGTATATGCATACTAGTTATAGCTATTTGGCTGTTCTAGTTTTTATTTCTTTATTTATTATGTTTTTATTTATTTATTTTTTTTAATACATTGTAGCACTTTGAGATTGTTTACTCAATATAAAGTGTTTTTTTACAAATACAATCTATTATAAGCCTTGCTTCTTCCTGCTACTTTTCGGACATGTTTTATGTGAGGTTGTCATGTCTGTGATCATGTTTTGTTTAGTTATGTTCTGCTTAGGGATGTCCGATAATGGGTTTTTGCCGATATCCGATATTCCGATATTGTCCAACTCTTTAATTACGATACCGATATCAACCGATACCGATATATACAGTCGTGGAATTAACACATTATTATGCCTAATTTGGACAACCAGGTATGGTGAAGATAAGGTACTTTTTTTTAAAAATTAATAAAATAAAATAAGATAAATACATTAAAAACATGTTCTTGAATAAAAAAGAAAGTAAAACAATATAAAAACAGTTACATTGAAACTAGTAATTAATGAAAATTAGTAAAATTAACTGTTAAAGGTTAGTACTATTAGTGGACCAGCAGCACGCACAATCATGTGTGCTTACGGACTGTATCCCTTGCAGACTGTATTGATATATATTGATATATAATGTAGGAACCAGAATATTAATAACAGAAAGAAACAACCCTTTTGTGTGAATGAGTGTAAATGGGGGAGGGAGGTTTTTTGAGTTGGTGCACTAATTGTAAGTGTATCTTGTGTTTTTTACGTTGATTTAATTTAAAAAAAAAAAAAACAATTAAAAACGATACCGATAATAAAAAAAAAAAACGATACCGATAATTTCCGATATTACATTTTAACGCATTTATCAAGCGTAGAATCTCTAGTTCTGCTTGGTTTTTGGACTCTTTTTAGTTCCTGTTTTCACTCCCTTGCCTTGTCACCGTGACGACCATTAGTTTCACCTGTTTCACGTTTTGCACTCGCGCACCTGTTGTCAATCATGTCTGTATTATTTAAGCCGATAGTTGCCAGGGAGTCAGCCTGGCGACGTTGTCATTGTTCATGCCTGTTCATAGTTTCCATGCTGATGTTAATTCCATGCTCCGCACAGTAAGTGTTGTTTTGTTTTATGTTCATAGTTTTGCCTTTGCGCTAGTTTATTGTTTCCATAGCCAAGTTTGTACATCCGCCTTGTGCGCGCTTTTGTTCCTTTTTTATAGTAATATTAAATCATGTCTTTACCTTCACGCCATGTCCACTCCAACTTTACTTGCATCTCGGGAAAACAAACATCCCATAGTCCCATGTTTGGAAATACATTTCAACCAGAATTTTTTTTCAAATGTGCGTCCAATCTGGGTTATTCCACCGTGTAAATATTGTCTTATCTTCTACATATCACAGTAGTCCTGTTACATTGTTAATTTCATTGGATTGCTTATTTCATTATCCCCTTTTTTAATCTCTCATTACTGTATATATGAAGAGCAACGATAACACCCCAGTCCCCCCCGGGAATTAATCAAGTATTTTTTTTTTTCTGATTCTGATCCTAGCACCATTAAAAAGTCGGGAGACTAAGTGTGTTGGAGTGCAGATAAGAAACAGGGTGAGGTCATTGTTTTTAATCGTCTCTGAGCATAAACCAAGGCCAGAGCTGGTAGCTTCTAAGGCCTTCCGTTTTGCCGGGATTAGGGAATGTAGTCCCCGCACATTACTTTGCGAGTTCGTACCTCTGTTAGCAGGACTGTGCTAGAACCATTTGACGGGTTTCCATGAAAACTCCTCAAGGGTTTGCATTGTTTTACCATACGATTAATCGTGGCTTGCAACCTTTACGCTAATGCCTAGACCAGACCTGGGCAAATTAAGGCCCGGGGGCCACATGCCGTTATTTTTTGAGATTTTTAAGATGGAAAGTGTAGCTGCCATTATGATGTGCAGTGATGTTTTCTTATGACCGTAAGTCTTCAACTATACTAAGTATTTCAATGGTTGGAATCTGCGCTTTTGCATGATATACTAGTTACTATGGTAATGGAATTAGTTACTATGGTAATCTACGTCACAGCAGCTCAGACGAGGCACCAAGCAGTGTGGGTGGGGAGCGTTTCCACAGAGTGTTTCCAGAGCGAGCCTGAAAATGCGGGTGTCAGGGACCAGGCCCGGCCCTAACCAATCTGGCGCCCTAGGCAAGATTTTAGGTGGCGCCCCCCCACATCGGCAGTGAAGTGTATATACTCACAAGAAACCGAATAACTTTGTCTTTGACCTTTTTTTTTTACTTAAAGAAAGCAAATTAACAATCAGAATAGTTAACAAGATAAACAAAAATATGGATAAATAAATGAATACAAAAAATAAAAAATGAATATATGAAATACAATATTTTTTACATACATAAACACAAAATAAAACGTGTCAACAAGTTGCATAAAATAAATTAAAAATACAGTATAAATAAGGCACTGCACGAAACAAGATATCAAACCAGTATGACTTTAACAACTATATTACAAAAAAAGGGGATCCTACAGTTCTCTATTTGTTCTTTTTAATATTGCATTAACTAGAATGACTTACAAATTACTGTACACCAGGGAGTACTGTAATCACCTAACGTTACATTATTATTTTCCATAACAATTTAGCCCCCTCCACAATATTAACCCAACGTTAAAACAGAACTAGCTATTTATTGATTAGCAATTGCCGAATCATGTAACATTAGCTTAATGCTAAAAAGCCAGGTTACTATCACATTCTGTAACAGACAAATAATTTCATGTAGGCTAACGTTACCTACCTGCTACCTCTGTCTTTTTCTCGTTTCTCCTCTTCTTTTCTCTTTTTTCTTCCCTGGGCACCTGACAGTTTTGGCCGTTTTGACATCTTGTGTTGATTTTTTTATGTGGTGACGTCCAAAAAGAGTCATGATACAGGAAGGGAGGGGGTGCACCGTGCCGGGGGAGGGGCATCGTAATGTTGTAACAAATAATATTTCTATTAAATAGGCTTTACTTTGCATTTTAATTAACGTGGGATTATTTTATGTATTTAGAAATAATAGTACCAACTTTTTTTTTTTTTTTTTTTTTTTCCTCCAACATTTGTGGCACTGGCGTGGCGCCCTCTGATGGACGGCGCCCTTAGCATTTGCCTATACGGCCTATGCCACGGGCCGGCCCTGTCAGGGACAGCGTAGAAGGAGATTTTTACAACAAAGTTCTAAAGCTTATTGATACATCGGGTATATCAGATGGTAGGTGTGTTTTTTTCTCACATATTTCACTGTGTTTGTTGCATTTTTTGTGCGTTGATTGTAAAATATGTCTATGGAGAGAGGGTGTGACGTTCATATGTTGTCAATATTCAGTGTTTTATCGTTCATAGTTAATATTGTAAATCCCACATTCTTTATTTTCATGTACATTCTGGGTGTCTCATTCAGTAAAAAAAAAATCTAAATTCCATTCCGTTTTTTAAGGCGGTCTGTCATAAAGTTTTTAGCATTCAATCCTAAAAATAGATATACACATATTTTTCTATAAATTTGGCCCCCTGAGTCAAAATAATTGCAAAAGCCTGGCCTAGAGGGCGCTGACTTTCCAGTGTTGTTGGTATTAATTTAGCGCATAATGATGTAAACTACACCCGTACGTAACACGTTCGTTATGTTATCAACTAACAATAGCGATTTAGCAAAATCTAGCTACAAACATGAAATCTGTATCTCATTATCGAACTAGCTTTTCTTATTTAATGAATTAGTATATGTGAAAAATATAGATAATTAAATAAATATGTTCTGTTAAACCACTACTAGTAACCTAGTAGGGGTGGGTTGTACTAATATAATAACATCAAGGAAACCAGTTCTATGACGAACTACATTCCTCCATGAAATAGATAGATACATTTCGATATTGATTAAAAGAAAACTGGTTTTGTTTAATACAATTCTACCCAAACATTTACTAAAGTCATCGATTTTTGATTTTTTTAAATGTTTTTATTAAGAATTGAATCACGATTCATTGGAATATTTTTTTTTGTTGTATGTTTTGTATTTTTGGGGTGTAAATCTTTGGCCACGTAACCATTCAATCCGATTCCGATACCTGTGGTGGCGATTTCGAGGGAGAATTGATTCTCAATTCAATACGATTCTCGATTCTTACTGATTCTCGCAATGTAATATTTGGTACAATAGTTGTAACACAACTTTTTACAAACAGGTTACAGGTTAGAAAAGCTATTTCTGGTTGCACGAAGATGGCATAAAAACGTCTTTTTAAAATGACTTCCTATTAAAAAAATATAACAAATAAATCCATTTTTGGAAAAATATGAATCAATTTAAAATCGGATGAATAAGAATCGCGATTCAGATATGAATACATTTTTTTGTGAACTCCCTCCAAGAAGCTAACTCCAATTGTCTGCATTCTAAATACATTGTGAGGTATTCCCCCAAAGGGATTTACTGATGAACTTAATAGACTTTGTCCAGGTTTTTATCGGAGTTATTGAACTGTTGACTGAAAAATCTCTCGAGTGTAAAATACGTTGTTTTTAGCATTGTTAGCAGTTACCTTTAAACCTGTCCATTTTCTTCGGAGAGAGTTGGTCCATGGCGCTCTCAAGAAGTATGAAAGGCTGAATTTTAAACGCTTGAATTCTAATTTGCACAACGTTAAAGTTTGCTCGGTTTTTGAGATGAGTTACTTTTACGTCCACCGCAGTTTTCCTCGTGACCACTTTCCAGTTTTCTGCGATTTGCCGGCGTTAAAAAAGGGGAGGGACTTAGTCTTTTAAAAGTGGTCTGGTCAACTTATGAAATAACAAGTGTGTGTAAGATATTGAAATCCGCCCCCTTTGGCCAAATAAAAATAAATAAAAAATATGTGTATAGAGACATACTGTAATAACGAAGTAAATAAGGAAGATTAAAAAACATGTACAAACAAAAAATTCTAAACAAAATAAATGAACTAAAATCAGTCTTTTTCTCACAATGTGTGGACTTTTTTCTTATAAAATTGGGAACACTTTCTCATATTCTTTCTGTTTCTGCAACATTGCCATATTTTCTCGTAAAATTCTTACTTTTTTATGTAAAATTATTGCTTTTTAATGCAAAATGGTGACATTTGTCATATAAAATTATGACTTTTATCACAATATTGCCGATTTTTTGTTGTTGTTCTTGTAAAACAGTGACATTTTTTGTGACTAAAATGATGACTTTTGTCATAATTTTGCCAAGTAAAATTGGGATTATTTTTATAATATTGCCCAAATTTTTACGTTTTTTTAAAAACAATTACGACTTTTGTCGAGTGAAATTACGACTCTTTTCATAAAATTGCCCATATTTTAAGCTTTTCTTGTAAAATTGTGACTATTATTGAGTAAAAATCCAACTTGTATCACAATTTTGCACAAATGTGGAATGTCTGCGATTAAAGAACGTGACGACTTGACTGAAGGGTGCAAGGTGCCACGGGCGCCACGACGGTCCCGGGGGACGTGACGTTTTCATCACGCTGACTTCAGGGCGCGGTGGGCATCGAAGGATGTATAACACGGCGCCGCGACCGCGTTAGACTCGCCCACCGAGCGTCGGGCCCGGAGGTGTCGGAGGATAGTGTCTCGACTCACTCGTTTCCATGCTCAGACCAGATCCACCTCCCGAGTTCCAGTCCCATTCGTTATCTTGGCAAGTCAGCCATGAGACATCAAAGCAGTCCGACTGAGTCACGCGTGTAACGATGCAGAGCTTCATTGCGAGTCGCCGGGCTTTGTGTGTGTGTTCGAGTCCACTGCGTTGACCCCGCGATGCCCGGCGGCGTCAAGTAACCACAGAGGGGTGACGAGCATCACTATGGTACATTAAACATATGTTTATTATTGCAATCGAAGAACAATTTAGTCCTTAAATAAAATAGTGAACATACAAGACAACTTGTCTTTTATTAGTAACTAAACCTA
>NC_084732.1:2890134-2905134 GCF_033978785.1 Entelurus aequoreus | reverse complement strand
TTCAAAACAAAATAAATGAACTAAAATCAGTCTTTTTTTCACAATGTGTCGACTTTTTTCTTATAAAATTGGGAACAATTTTCTCATAGTCTTTCTGTTTCTGTAATATTGCAATATTTTCTCGTAAAATTATTACTTTTTTATGTAAAATTATTACTTTTTTATGTAAAATTATTACTTTCTAAATGCAAAATGGTGACAAATTCTGACTTTTATCACAATAAAATAGTGACATTTTTTGAGTAAAATGATGACTTTTGTCATCATTTTGCCAAGTAAAATTCCAATTATTATTATAATATTGGCAAAAAAAAACAATTCTAAAAAAAATTTGACTTTTGTCGAGTAAAATTACGACTATTGTCATAAAATTGACCAAATTTTAAGCTTTTCTTGTAAAATTGCAACTATTATTTAGTAAATATCCAACTTTTATCACAATATTGCGCAAATGTTCAGTTTTTCTTGTAAAATGTTGACTAGTGTTGAGTAAAATTGTGACTTTTATTATAAAAATGCCAAAATTCTAAGTTTTTCTTGTGAAATTGTGACCTTTTTCTTGTGAAATTCCAACTCATTTTTCACAACAAGCTTTTTTATATTTGCATAGTATGTATATATTATTAATGTTGTCAATACACATCTTTATATATCTAGAAAGGGTGGTCCTAAAGAGGTAGGCATTATTCGGAGGTCTCAAGAAGGGAACAAATACAAAAATGTGTGTGTGTGTGTGTGTGTGTGTGTGTGTGTGTGTGTGTGTGTGTGTGTGTGTGTGTGTGTGTGTGTGTGTGTGTGTGTGTGTGTGTGTGTGTGTGTGTGTGTGTGTGTGTGTGCACACGTGTGTGTGGGTTCTTGTATTTCTATCCTTCTTGAGACATCAAGAAGGAAAAGTAGCTTCCATATGAGAAGGTGTGAACAAGTTAGGACCGAAATCATGGTCCTGATAAGGAAAACCATTGCATCTAATAGAGAATGTCTCATTTGCACCCCTGGTGGTGACATCTATCAAAATGAGGGTGGTCCCAAAAACCAAAAAAACTGTGTCAGTTCTAAAAGTGGTCTGGTCAACATATGAAATAACAAGTGTGTGTAAGATATTACATTAAATTTAAAATAAATAAATATGTATATAGACATACTGTAATAACGATGTAAAAAAGGAAGATTAAAAAACAATTACAAACAAAAAATTCAAAACAAAAAAATTAACTTAAATCAGTCTTTTTCTCACAATGTGTCGACTTTTTTCTTATAAAATTGGGAACAACTTTCTCATATTCTTTCTGTTTCTGTAATATTGCAATATTTTCTCGTAAAATTATTACTTTTTTATGTAAAATTATTACTTTTTTTATGTAAAATTATTACTTTTTAAATGCAAAATGGTGACAAATTCTGACTTTTATCACAATAAAATAGTGACATTTTTTGACTTTTGTCATCATTTTGCCAAGTAAAATTCCAATTATTATTATAATATTGCCAACAAAAAAAAATTCTAAAAAAATTTTGACTTTTGTCGAGTAAAATTACAACTAATTTCATAAAATTGCCCAAATTTTAAGCTTTTCTTGTAAAATTGCAACTATTATTTAGTAAATATCCAACTTTTATCACAATATTGCGCAAATGTTCAGCTTTTCTTGTAAAATGTTGACTAGTGTTGAGTAAAATTGTGACTTTTATTATAAAAATGCCAAAATTCAAAGTTTTTCTTGTGAAATTGTGACCTTTTTCTGGTGAAATTCCAACTCATTTTTCACAACAAGCTTTTGTATATTTGCATAGTATGTATATATTATTAATGTTGTAAATACACATCTTTATATATCTAGAAAGGGTGGTCCTAAAGAGGTAGGCATTATTCGGAGGTCTCAAGAAGGGAACAAATACAAAAATGTGTGTGTGTGCGTGTGTGCTTGTGTGTGTGGGTTCTTGTATTTCTATCCTTCTTGAGACATCAAGAAGGAAAAGTAGCTTCCATATGAGGAGGTGTGAACAAGTTAGGACCGAAATCATGGTCCTAATAAGGAAAACCATTGCATCTAATAGAGAATGTCTCATTTGCACCCCTGGTGGTGACATCTATCAAAATGAGGGTGGTCCCAAAAACAAAAAAAACTGTGTCGGTTCTAAAAGTGGTCTGGTCAACATATGAAATAACAAGTGTGTGTAAGATATTACATTAAATTTAAAATAAATAAATATGTATATAGAGACATACTGTAATAACGATGTAAAAAAGGAAGATTAAAAAACAATTACAAACCAAAAATTCAAAACAAAATAAATGAACTAAAATCAGTCTTTTTCTCACAATGTGTCGACTTTTTTCTTATAAAATTGGGACCAATTTCTCATATTCTTTCTGTTTCTGTAATATTGCAATATTTTCTCGTAAAATTATTACTTTTTTATGTAAAATTATTACTTTTTTATGTAAAATTATTACTTTTTAAATGCAAAATGGTGACATTTGTCATATAAAATTCGGACTTTTATCACATTAAAATAGTGACATTTTTTGAGTAAAATTCCAATTATTATTATAATATTGCCAAAAAAGATTGTTGTCTAAAAAAAATTTGACTTTTGTCGAGTAAAATTATGACTATTTTCATAAAATTGCCCAAATGTTAAGCTTTTCTTGTAAAATTGCAACTATTATTTAGTAAATATCCAACTTGTATCACAATATTGCGCAAATGTTCAGCTTTTCTTGTAAAATGTTGACTAGTGTTGAGGAAAATTGTGACTTTTATTATAAAAATGCCAAAATTCTAAGTTTTTCTTGTGAAATTGTGACCTTTTTCTGGTGAAATTCCAACTCATTTTTCACAACAAGCTTTTTTATATTTGCATAGTATGTATATATTATTAATGTTGTAAATACACATCTTTATATATCTAGAAAGGGTGGTCCTAAAGAGGTAGGCATTATTCGGAGGTCTCAAGAAGGGAACAAATACAAAAATGTGTGTGTGTGTATGCACGTGTGTGTGGGTTCTTGTATTTCTATCCTTCTTGAGACATCAAGAAGGAAAAGTACCTTCCATATGAGGAGGTGTGAACAAGTTAGGACCGAAATCATGGTCCTAATAAGGAAAACCATTGCATCTAATAGAGAATGTCTCATTTGCACCCCTGGTGGTGACATCCATCTAAATGAGGGTGGTCCCAAAAACCAAAAAAACTGTGTCGGTTCTAAAAGTGGTCTGGTCAACATATGAAATAACAAGTGTGTGTAAGATATTACATTAAATTTAAAATAAATAAATATGTATATAGAGACATACTGTAATAACGATGTAAAAAAGGAAGATTAAAAAACAATTACAAACAAAAAATTCAAAACAAAAAAATTAACTTAAATCAGTCTTTTTCTCACAATGTGTCGACTTTTTTCTTATAAAATTGGGAACAATTTTCTCATATTCTTTCTGTTTCTGTAATATTGCAATATTTTCTCGTAAAATTATTAATTTTTAAATGCAAAATGGTGACATTTGTCATATAAAATTCTGACTTTTATCACAATAAAATAGTGACTATTTTTGAGTAAAATTATGACTATTGTCATCATTTTGCCAAGTAAAATTCCAATTATTATTATAATGTTGCCAACACAAAAAAAAAATTCTAAAAAAAATTTGACTTTTGTCGAGTAAAATTACGACTAATTTCATAAAATTGCCCAAATTTTAAGCTTTTCTTGTAAAATTGCAACTATTATTGAGTAAATATCCAACTTTTATCACAATATTGCGCAAATGTTCAGCTTTTCTTGTAAAATGTTGACTAGTGTTGAGTAAAATTGTGACTTTTATTATGAAAATGCCAAAATTCTAAGTTTTTCTTGTGAAATTGTGACCTTTTTCTGGTGAAATTCCAACTCATTTTTCACAACAAGCTTTTTTTATATTTGCATAGTATGTATATATTATCAATGTTGTAAATACACATCTTTATATATCTAGAAAAGGTGGTCCTAAACAATTACAAACCAAAAATTCAAAACAAAATAAATTAACTAAAATCAGTCTTTTTCTCACAATGTGTCGACTTTTTTCTTATAAAATTGGGAACAATTTTCTCATATTCTTTCTGTTTCTGTAATATTGCAATATTTTCTCGTAAAATTATTACTTTTTTATGTAAAATTATTACTTTTTAAATGCAAAATGGTGACAAATTCTGACTTTTATCACAATAAAATAGTGACCTTTTTTGAGTAAAATGATGACTTTTGTCATCATTTTGCCAAGTAAAATTCCAATTATTATTATAATATTGGCAACGGGAAAAAAAATCTAAAAAATTTTTAACTTTTGTCGAGTAAAATTACGACTATTTTCATAAAATTGCCCAAATGTTAAACTTTTCTTGTAAAATTGCAACTATTATTTCGTAAATATCCAACTTTTATCACAATATTGCACAAATGTTCAGTTTTTCTTGTAAAATGTTGACTAGTGTTGAGTAAAATTGTGACTTTTATTATGAAAATGCCAAAATTCTAAGTTTTTCTTGTGAAATTGTGACCTTTTTCTGGTGAAATTCCAACTCATTTTTCACAACAAGCTTTTTTATATTTGCATAGTATGTATATATTATTAATGTTGTAAATACACATCTTTATATAGCTAGAAAGGGTGGTCCTAAAGAGGTAGGCATTATTCGGAGGTCTCAAGAAGGAAACAAATACAAAAATGTGTGTGTGTGTGTGTGTGTGTGTGTGTGTGTGTGTGTGTGTGTGTGTGTGTGTGTGTGTGTGTGTGTGTGTGTGTGTGCGCTTCAGAATGGCTCTTTGAGCTGCACAGAATGGCGCTTTAAATGTTAAATGGGGGTTGAAGCCTGCCTGAACTAATTTGTAGAGCTTTGCACCGTGTTGACATTTAAATGTGATAAGAATAGCAGACTGTAGCGCCGACCTATTTTGAAGATGCTTTCGGAATACATCGGCATCAGGCGCGGCCTATAATTAATAAAAAAAAAAAAAGAAGAATCAAGACAGGCGGGCTGCAGATTTGATTACAATGCGGGCGTGTGAGGAGTGAAAACAAGAGGAGTGATGACGATGGCGCACACCTGCTCTTTCAGGCACGGCGGGCCGCGTTACTCGCTTGTTTGGGGTGGGGGGCGAGGGGGTTAAAAGGGGAGGGGTGTGCAAAATCAGCATGCAAATAACACCGCATTGTTAACTCAATCACATACGTCGGGGGTGCAGAGAGGTGAGGCGGAAAGGGAGACGATTATTTTTTTTTTTCCCCCCGCGTGTTGATGAGGCCTACGCGCGGGTTGTCGCCGCCCGGCCCCGCCCCCTTTGTCGCCGCCCGCCGCGCTAGCACTAGCGTTGGGCTGAAACGTGCGCAAAGTGACTTCGCTGTTCAGTGCAAAGCAAGCTTCAAAATAAAAGCGTGACAGTATTAAGCTTGGATTCTACCGTACAGTGACACAATTCACGTAGTTCATAAAAACATATTTTTAATTGCTTGTCTGCGGAGTAAAGTATGCACCATTGTACTCAAGATGTACGACAAATTAAGCATTAGAAAACAATGTTTTTTTTTCTTAACATTTTTTCTGTAAATTTTTTAATTTTTTCTGTAAAATTTTAAAATTGTTCTGTAAATTTTTACATTTTTTTGTATATTTGAAAAGAATTAAAAACAAATTCTGTAAATTAAAAAAAATAATCTGTAAATGTTTTTTAAAAATTCAGTACATTTTTTAATTTTTTCTGTAATTTTTTTAATTTTTGGTATAATTTTGAGTTTTATTTTTAGACTTTACTTTACTAAAATATATATATATATATATATATATATATATATATATATATATATATATATATATATATATATATATATATATATATATATATATATATATATATATATATATAAAGAGCCATATATATAAAAAAACATATATGGCAAACAATTAGCTTGTTTTCCCTCATAAATATTTATTTTTTTTGTATATTTATGTCTTTCCCAAAATGATTATTACACATCTCATATTGTTTTTCTTGTACTATTATAACTTAACTGCGTACATTTTATAAAAGTAATAAACTTCACAGTATAGATATCTTGTTGTATCCTTAACTTCATAATTAGCGCTAAGCAGCGGAGTAAAGTATGCGCCGTTGTATTCAAGATGTATGACAAATTAAGTATTATAAAACAATGTTTTTTTTTCTTAAAATTTTTTAAAAAACTTTTACAAAAATTCTGTTAAATTTTGAATTTTTTATGTACATTTTTACATTTTTTCTGTAGATTAAAAAAAAAAAATCTGTAAAATTAAAAAAAAAATCTGTACATTTTATAATTTTTTCTGTAAATTTAAAAAATATATATGTAAATTTTAAAACAATTTCTGTATTTTTTTAAATTTTTGGTGTAATCTTTAGTTTTATTTTCAGACTTTACTAAAAAAAAATATATATATATATATATATATATATATATATATATATATATATATATATATATATATATATATATATATATATATAAAACATATATATATATATATATATATATATATATATATATATATATATATATATATATATATATATATATATATTTATATATATATATATATATATATATATATATAAATATATATATATATAAAACATATATGGCAAAAAATTTGCTTGTTTTCCCTCATAAATATTTCTTTTTTTTTTGTATATTTATGTCTTTCCCAAAATGATTATTACACATCTCATATTGTTTTTCTTGTCCTATTATAACTTAACTGCGTACATTTTATAAAAGTAATAAACTTTACAGTTTAAATATCTTGTTGCATCCTTAACTTCATAATTAGCCCTAAGCAGCGCAGAAGCATTACAGCAACATAACTACTTTAGCAATAAAACATGCACGGTGACTTCCTGTCCAGTGCAAAATAAACTTCAAAATAAAAGCATGGCGGTATTAACCTTGGATTCTACCACAGTGACAAAATTCAAGCATTTCAAATGTTTGCCCGTGAAGTAAAATATGCACCATTGCACTCAAGATGTACAACAAATTAAATATTATACATCCATCCATCCATTTTCTACCGCTTGTCCCTTTCGGGGTTGCGCACAACTATGCTTTATTTTCTTAAAATCTTGCCTTTTTTCCTGTAAATTTAGCATTTTTTATTGTATAATTTTGAGTTTTCCCCCACATATTTTATATTTAGACTTTATTTGAATAAATGTATAGATGGCATTATTGTAATGAGATCTATGTAATATTAAAACCTTACATCCCTGTAAAATTAGCCTTGTTTTCCCTCATAAATTATTTATCCTTTTTTTTTGTATATTTAGGTCTTTCCCCAAAATGATTACACAATCCAAAGTTTTTTAATTGTAATATTATAACTTAACTGCATACATTTTATAAAAAATAATAAACTTTACTGTATAAATGTCTTGTAATGACTTCATAATTAGCAGCGTGAAACCACCACAGCAACATAACTACTGTAGCATTTAAACTTCCTGTTCAGTGCAAAGTAAGCTTCAAAGTAAAAGCATGACACCTTTGGATTCTAACACAGTAACTGACAAAATTCACAAATCATAATAAATATTTTGGATTGTTTGCCTGGGGAGTAAAATATGTGTCATTGTAGTCAATATATACGACTAATTATTATTAAAATGATGCTTGTTTTGTCTTAAAATCTTGCCATTTTTCCTGTACATGTTGCATTGTTATTCTATAATATATGAGTTTTCTCACATATTTTATATTCAGACTTTATTTTGACAAAAAAGGGCATTATTTGTGTGATATTTTTGTATTATTACAACTTTATTCCTGGAAAATGAGCTTGTTTCCCTCATAAATTATTTATCTTTTTTTTATATACATAGGTCTTTTCCCCAAATTATTATTACCCAACCCATATTTTTTTTAAATTATAGTATTATAACTTAACTATATGTAATAAACTTGACTGTATAAATGTGTTGTAGTGTTGTTAACTTCATAATTAGCAGTGTGAAACCACTACAGCAACATAACTCATTAAAAGTCCCGGTTCAGGGCAAAGTAAGCTTCAAAGTAAAAGCATGACAACT
Organism: Entelurus aequoreus; assembly: GCF_033978785.1. Classification (NCBI taxonomy): domain Eukaryota; kingdom Metazoa; phylum Chordata; class Actinopteri; order Syngnathiformes; family Syngnathidae; genus Entelurus; species Entelurus aequoreus. The sequence continues at coordinate 2,897,030 of NC_084732.1, read as the reverse complement.
TTGGATTCTACCACAGTAACTGACAAAATTCACCCACTTCATAATAAATATTTTGGATTGTTTGCCTGGGGAGTAAATTATGTGTCATTGTAGTCAAGATATACGACTAATTATTATAAAACTATGTTTGTTTTTCTTAAAATGTTGCCATTTCTCCTGTACATGTTGCATTGTTATTCTATAATACATGAGTTTTCCCACATATTTTATATTCAGACTTTATTTTGACAAAAAAGGGCATTATTTGTGTGATTATTTTGTATTATTACAACTTTATTCCTGGAAAATGAGCTTGTTTCCCTCATAAATTATTTATCTTTTTTTTTATACATAGGTCTTTTCCCCAAATTATTATTACACAACCCATATTTTTTTTAGATTATAGTATTATAACTTAACTATATGTAATAAACTTGACTGTATAAATGTCTTGTAGTGTTGATAACTTCATAATTAGCAGTGTGAAACCACCACAGCAACATAACTCATTAAAACTTCCTGTTCAGTGCAAAGTAAACTTCAAAGTAAAAGCATGCAAACTTTGTGTTTTACCACAGTAACTGACAAAATGCACCCATTTCATAACAAATATTTTGGATTGTTTGCCTGGGGAGTAAAGTATGCACCATTGTAGTCAAGATACACAACAAATTAATTATTATAAAACAATGCTTGTTTTTCTTAAAATCTTGCCCTTTTTCATGTACATGTTGCATTGTTATTCTATTATATATGAGTTTTCCCACATATTTTATATTCAGACTTTATTTTGACAAAAAAGGGCATTATTATGTAATATTACAACTTTATTCCTGGAAAATTTGCGTATTTCCCTCATAAATTATTGATCTTTTTTTTTGTATGTTTAGGTCTATTCCCAAAATGATTATTGCACAACCCATGGTTTTTTTCTTGTAGTATTATATATATGGAATATTTTAATGGGAATAAAGTTGTAATACTACAAAGAACGTCCAAATGTATATGAATAAAGGCCAGTGTTTCCCACACATTCATTTATTAGTGGCGGCCCGCCAGGAAATAATTTATTTATTTATTTATTTTTTTAATTTTTATTTTTTTGTCCTGTCCAGCTTCTCAGGCAAATCATATAGTTGATGTAGATGCCCATATAGGCTGTTCAGATTTACTTTACAAAAGAGAAGTGTAGGATCAAGATTTTTTGAGCTCTTTGTTTAGTGGATCAGATGTTTGATGAAGCTTTGTGTCTATCTACCACAACTACTGTTTTCTGTTTATTTGTTACTGACTGTGGCAGGACACCTCTGCCTCTGTTTCACTTTATGTTGCTGGTAAATAATATGGTTGTAGTAGCAGGCTAAAGTTACATTATTTAGTATGCACTAATTAAAGGGGCAGAGCTTTAAGAGACATTTTAGCTTTTATATTTTTATAAGATATATTTTTTGTAAGAACCACAATTCATAAATATATTTCAGTGAATAACTTGTTGTTCAAATCTGTATATAAATATGTACATAAAGTGTTGTAATTATATTGTAAAATGGATGGATGGATGGGCGTTTAAAACAAAACTGTTATTATTAATTAGTAAGTATACATTTTTTGAGCCTTTTTAGAGAAAATCATATCATTGTAGTAAATTATGCAAATTACTCGATGATGTCATGGTGACTACGCCCATAGCCACGCCCCCACCGCCACAGGTCTCTTGGCAGCTTATGGGAAACACTGAAGGCATATATTTTTTTATTAAAATAACGTCAAAACTAGGGATGTCCGATAATGGCTTTTTGCCGATATCCGATATGCCGATATTGTCCAACTCTTTAATTACCGATACCGATATCAACCGATACCGATATCAACCGATATATACAGTCGTGGAATTAACACATTATTATGCCTAATTTGGACAACCAGGTATGGTGAAGATAAGGTACTTTTTAAAAAAATGAATCAAATAAAATAAGATAAATAAATTAAAAACATTTTCTTGAATAAAAAAGAAAGTAAAACAATATAAAAACAGTTACATAGAAACTAATAATTAATGAAAATTTGTAAAATTAACTGTTAAAGGTTAGTATTATTAGTGGACCAGCAGCACGCACAATCATGTGTGCTTACGGACTGTATCCCTTGCAGACTGTATTGATATATATTGATATATAATGTAGGAACCAGAATATTAATAACAGAAAGAAACAACCCTTTTGTGTGAATGAGTGTAAATGGGGGAGGGAGGTTTTTTGGGTTGGTGCACTAATTGTAAGTGTATCTTGTGTTTTTTATGTGGATTTAATTTAAAAACAAAACAAAAAAAACGATACTGATAATAAAAAAAACGATACCGATCATTTCCGATATTACATTTTAACGCATTTATCGGCCGATAATATCGGTCTGCCGATATTCATCTCTAGTCAAAACTCATAATTATACGTTAAAAAAAAGTATAATTTAGAGAAAAAAGGTCAAGATTATAAGTGAAGAAAAGCAAAATGTCACGAGAGTAAAAGTTGTAATACTTCAAAGAAACAATATTGATCATTGCATGTTGACAAACTTTATTCTGGGGGCCAAACAAAGTCCAAACACATTTTAAAGGGTTCATTTTGTTCGTTGCTGTGATAGAGAAAGCTGGAAATCACTCGACGGGTGGGAATTTTCCAGCGACTCACTTTTTGAGTAGCAAAACTGAAACACGGGGAATAAAAATGACCTTTTTCCAAATATTGCTACTAGTGTGAACATGACTTAAGTGTGTGGTGGAAACAGGAACAGAAATAGTGCCTCGCACTAAAGTTGTGTTTTGTGCATTTAGGCTCGAGCAATATGTGTGTGTGTGTGTGTGTGTGTGTGTGTGTGTGTGTGTGTGTGTGTGTGTGTGTGTGTGTGTGTGTGTGTGTGTGTGTGTGTGTGTGTGTGTGTGTGTGTGTGTTTATTATATTATATAACATATCTCAGCATTCTTTGCTTCTGTGCTCATCCCACACCAGTCCAACTCTTCATATCTCACATTTCTTTCCCACCCCGAGTGACCTTCACTATCATCCAACACTTATCTCCTTCCACCACCAAGGCCACATACACACACACACACACACACACACACACGCACACAATGAAAGCCTCCTGATGAGTACATGAAATATGTCAAGCAAACACGCGTGTAAGCGAAAGGATCGGCAGAGTTTTTTTTCCCGTGCGATGACATGAGGTGCTAAACTGCGGGAATGTTTTATTTTAAATCAGGCACGCCGTGGCGGCCCTTCTGGGAACTCCGACCAGACGCCAAGCTTGGACCTTTTGACATTTGGCTGCAGACGCCACCGGTGCTAAAGTTGTAATACTACCAGGGGGGGAAAAAAGCATCAATAATTTATGAGGGATACAAGCTAATTTTCCAGGAATAAAGTTGTAATATTACATGGATATCACACAAATAATGCCCTTTTTTGTCAAAATAAAGTCTGTATATATAAAATATGTGAGTAAACTCATATATTATAGAATAACAATGCAACATGTACAGGAAAAAGGGCAAGATTTGAAGAAAAACAAGCATCGGTATATAATAATTAGTCGTATATCTTCCCAAATAAAATCCCAAATATTTCTTATGAAATGGGTTAATTTTGTCAGTTATTGTGGTAGGACACAAAGTTGTCATGCTTTTACGTTGAAGCTTACTTTGCACTGAACAGGAAGTTTTAATGCTATAGTAGTTGTGTTGCTGTGGTGGTTTCACGCTGCTAATTATGGACTTAACACTACAAGACATTTATACAGTAAAGTTTATTTCAAAAAATGTAGGAAGTTAAGTTATAATACTACAAGAAAAAAAATATGGGTTGTATAATTATCATTTTGGGAAAAGACCTAAGTATTAAAAAAAAAGATCAATAATTTATGAGGGAAACAAGCTAATTTTCCAGGAATAAAGTTGTAATATTACATGGATATCACACAAATAATGCCCTTTTTTGTCAAAATAAAGTCTGTATATATAAAATATGTGAGTAAACTCATATATTATAGAGTAACAATGCAACATGTACAGGAAAAAGGGCAAGATTTGAAGAAAAACAAGCATCGTTATATAATAATTAGTCGTATATCTTCCCAAATAAAATCCCAAATATTTGTTATGAAATGGGTGAATTTTGTCAGTTATTGTGGTAGAACACAAAGTTGTCATGCTTTTACGTTGAAGCTTACTTTGCACTGAACAGGAAGTTTTAATGCTATAGTAGTTGTGTTGCTGTGGTGGTTTTCACGCTGCTAATTATGGAGTTAACAACACTACAACACATTTATACAGTATAGTTTATTTCAAAAAATGTAGGAAGTTAAGTTATAATACTACAAGAAAAAAAATATGGGTTGTATAATTATCATTTTGGGAAAAGACCTAAGTACAAAAAAAAAAAAGATCAATAATTTATGAGGGAAACAAGCTAATTTTCCAGGAATAAAGTTGTAATATTACATGGATATCACACAAATAATGCCCTTTTTTGTCAAAATAAAGTCTGAATATAACATATGTGGGGAAACTCATATATTATAGAATAACAATGCAACATATATATATATATATATATATATATATATATATATATATATATATATATATATATATATATATATATATATATATATATATATATATATATATATATATATATATATATATATATATATATATATATATATAGTATATATATATATATATATATATATATATATATATATATATATATATATATATATATATATATATATATATATATACATTTTTTCTGTACATTTTTTAATGTTTTCTTTAAAATTTTTACTTTTTTCTGTAAATGTTTAAATTTTTTCTGTAATTTTTTAAAATGTTTGTATAATTTTGAGTTTTTTCTTTAGACTTTACTTTACTAAAAAAACACTGGGTTTTTTTCTTATTTTTTTTTTTTAACTTTTACATTTTTTCTGTAAATTAAAAAAAAAAATCTGTAAATTTTAAAAGAATTTCTGTAGATTTTAAAAAATGTTGGTAAATGTTTAAATTTTTTCTGTAATCAAAAAAAAACTCTGTAATTTTTTTAATTTTTTCTGTAAATGTTAATTTTTATTTTTTATTTTTTTATTTTTAGACTTTAATTAAAAAAAATTAAAAAAAAATAAAAATATGTATGTATATATATATATATATATATATATATATATATATATATATATATGGGGATAGGTTGATTGGCAACACTATATTGGCCCTAGTGTGTGAACGTGAGTGTGAATGTTGTCTGTCTATCTGTGTTGGCCCTGCGATGAGGTGGCGACTTGTCCAGGGTGTACCCCGCCTTCCGCCCGATTGTAGCTGAGATAGGCTCCTGCACCCCCCGCGACCCAGAAGGGAATAAGCGGTAGAAAATGGATGGATGGATGGATATATATATATATATATATATATATATATATATATATATATATATATATATATATATATATATATATATATATATATATATATATATGACCTATTTGTGTTAGGTCAGGAAAAACACACAGGCTATTTCATCCCTACAAGCCTGTTTCGCAGGTTTCCCTCCTCTTCAGGGATCCCTTGAGCAAATATTTTGACTCGGGGGGCCACATTGAGAGAAAAAAGTGTCTGGGGGCCAAGGTGTATGTGTGTATAAATTATATATACACATTTAGCTATAAAAATCAGCTGTCCAGTATGTGTTTTTTACAGTTTTTTACTGAAGTGAACACCCAAAATGTACATGAAAATAAAGAAAGTGGGATTTACGAACAATAAAACACTGAATATTGACAACATATGAACATATTTTACTTCTCAGACCAGCTCCTCCACAGTTGTGTATCTTTTACAATCAAGCAAAACACAACAAAAATGTAAAAACAGCAAAATATGAATGCAAAGTGTAACAAACACCTACAATATAATATATTATCGTGTAAAAATGTGCTTCCGCGTCTGTTCCTGACACGCGCGATACTGGCTGGCTGCTCTGATAACAAACCCCGCCCACTCTGGTTTGTTCCTGGTCTGAGCTGCTGTGACGTAGATGACCCTAATAACTCCTACAACACCCAAAAGCGCAGATTTCGACCATTGGAATACTTTCAATAGTTCAAGACTTACAGTCATTTAAAAACAGCACCGCACGTCACGATGGTGGCGACAGTTTTGATGTTAAAGGTCTAAAAAAAAATGATGTAGAACGTCCGGGGGGCCACATGTGTCCCGCGGGCCATATTTTGCCCTGATCTGTGTTAGATAAAACTATAAAATCACTTCCTTGTGGTCTACATAACATGTAATGGTGGTTCTTTGGTCCAAATGTTGCATAGATCAGTGGTCCCCAACCTTTTTGTAGCTGCGGACCGGTCAACGCTTGAAAATTTGTCCCACGGACCGGTGGGGGGGTGTATTTTAATTTATTTTTTTATTTTATTTTTTTTTTTACATAAATAAATACAATCATGTGTGCTTACGGACTGTATCCCTGCAGGCTGTATTGATCTATATTGATATAGAATGTATATATTGTGTTTTTTATGTTGATTTCATAAAAAAAAAAAAAAAAAAATTATTTTTTATTTTTTTTTTTTTAATTCTTGTGCGGCCCGGTACCAATCATAGACCACTGGCATAGATGATGTTTTACAGATCATCTTCAAGTCGCTTTCTGACAGTCGCTTCAGGATGCGCCGTTTTGTGGGCGGTCTTATTTACGTGCCTCCACTTCGACAGCGTCTTCTCCCCGTCATCTTTGTTGTAGCGGCGTAGCGTGCAAGGACGGGGGTGGAAGAAGTGTCAAAAGATGGCGCTAACTGTTTTAACGGACTACAAAGGCGGAGGCGCGCAATTTTTCAGGACTTATGCAGATCCC